>NW_021604669.1:7770088-7872785 GCF_004785775.1 Grammomys surdaster
GTGTGTGTGTGTGTGTGTGTGTGTGTGTGTGTGTGTGTGTGTGTGTGCTGGCAACATATAAAGCTGAGCAGATCTCTCAGCAAGGCCACTGCATTCTGCAATTGATCTCACAGGAGGCACTGAGGAAGTGAGTGAACAGTTTCGCTTCCCCTTCTTCACTGAGAGCTGAGCCGCTCCATATATTTGTTATGTGCTGCTATGAAATAAGACAGAGAAAGAGTGAAAGCCCAAAACCCACCTAAGCATTCATCAGAGCTCCTGCTTTGACTTGGAAAGCCATGGTTCTTTGTTTTCACCCAAGGACTGCAGAGTACAATGTTCTCTAGGTTTTGATGTAACTGGGTGGTGGTTTCAAATAATTCCAATGCAAGGCCTTAAACTTTTCTTTATTTCAGGTCCAAAGCTTGCTCCAGCTCCTCCCCTAACACTGCTGGGAGGCATGTATCCCCCATACAGCCCAACAAGCTTCTCCAGGATGAACCTCACATCATCAGCCTCACTTCCCTCCAGCATGAAGCCCAAGCCTGGGTTATGAGGAAGACTACATTCTTGCTCCGACTTGCCTTTCCCTCAAGTCACAACGTGCACTCCCTACTCCAACACTGTCTCTGCCATCCTTGCAGATTCAGAGCCTATAGGAAGAGCCTTTATTACAGGCACTCTGGGAAACTGTCCCTCACCCATGAAGCCTTCCTCAGTGTCTTGAAATAGAACTAACAATTTGGTGCTATGTCAGCTTGCTGTTCACACTCCATCCATAGGACATGAAAACTCAGCTCTCTTCTTTTTTGTTATCAGTGAGACTCCTGGTATTCCTTAGGATTTCTGAGAAAGTAACTATATCTGACAGAAGACCAAAAACCCACTGCAAGTTAATAGCAGCAGACTGCCTTCAGTGACACACAGCTTGAAGGACCTCTGGGGGATATTCAGTCAGTAGTTGATTAGTGAGCTCCTGAGAGACTGACGTGAAGAAACAGAGACAGTAACAGGCTCTTAGGAGAGCACAACATTTACCCCTGAGAGGAAACTTACCGCAGGATGGTGGCTGGCCTTGTTGCTGCGTGCCAGGGATCTCTATCCCCTGGGCATCCACACACCAGCATGTCCCTCCTGTCTGGCACTGAACTGCTTGGTAGTGACCATCTCCGTGGCAGCTGGGGATGTATGGATGACCAAAGTTGGTGGCAGCAAACTGTTCTACCTCACACTTAGTGGGACCTAGAAGAGACCACACAGCAAAGGAGACATTCATAGTGAGTAAGGTCTGTGTGTTCACAGCCTGCATGGGTATTTGGTGCCCCAGAGCTACCCCAAACTTACTTTGATGTAACAGCCATACAGATGAAAGTGACCCCAAGACGCTAGTGATTTCACAGCAGGAGTACATGTCTCTTGCTAGCTAGTTACTTACATCGGAATCTGCCAGAGATGACTAATCGAATGGCCAGGAATCGTCTCTGCAATATCCGGTACATGGTGCTTTGAGTGAAGGTGGAGGTCCGGTCCAAGCCAGCAAAAATGGTGTCATAAATTTCATCCAGTAACAACTCCAGTCCTAAGAATGTGTAGATAGCATTTCAGGTATTTGTTCCTCAGGAAATAAAGTTCTAACCTTGCTGAGCTGACACATGTGAAAAGGTCAGAATCTGTAAATTCTGTAGATAAGCAGCATGATATGCAACGGGTCTAGGCAGCTATATCCATTCTTTAGACATTCCAGATTGTCATCACCTACAAAGTTCATGCTCAAAAATCATACAACAGATTTACGTAATAATAACACAAACAGCAACAACATTTTAAATATGTTTGTGATTTTTGTAGGGTCACATCTGTCATTCTGTTGGCTGCCATATGCTACCCGATGTGGCCCCTGGGCCATGGGTTGGACATGCCTGGAATAATACTCTAATGGTTTCTAAAGTCAGGGCTGCTGTCGTAGCTGGGCTGGTCTGACAGCACAGAGGAATGCTACCTAGAGAAGGAGACTGATAATATGTCCTGTCTTGCACTTGCCACACAGCAAGGTAGGCACCTCTTTCAGCTGGCAATGGCACCATACAAGCAAGTGGAAGCTGCGGCAGTGTACCACAGATGAAAGCTGGCTGAGGTTGTGTCTTCTTTCACACTCAAAGCAACCTAACCCGGATGTAGAACTCCAGGGCAATTTCTGCCTTAGGCACTAGAGCCCAAGAATTACACTTGATCCTTTCACACTCCCAGAAGTGTGGCTGATTACCTGTCTCAGCTAGCTCCCGCCCCTGGCTGTCAGCACAGTAACAGTACCCAGACACTTCAGGAAACCTGCTCCGGAAGGAACTGAAGGTCACAAATGCATCTGGAAACCTGTCAGAGAGGAAGATGCGTGGTCAACATTTCATAAAATATGAGCCATCTTCAATGGAAACAAATGTGGCAGAGTCTTCAGCTGCATTTGCAGTTCTTTCCTACTCTGGCTTTACTTAGCCAAAGCAAGGGTAGACTATACTTAGCTGTCATCTACCAACTAGCCCTTTTCCTTATTTTCGATATTTTGCTAATTTGTGCCCACATACGTCTCAGAGGACCAGAGAGTACTACATCGGCTTCCCCAACAGAGTAACCAGAGTCCAAAGACCAGGTTTTCTTTATAGGTATGTGACAGGATGCAAAGAGTCTCATTTTGTGTGAGCAACTGCTTCCAGAGCTTTTTACAGCTTTCAAAAGCCTGTAATGAAAAAGCCAGATTCTGTTACAGGAGATCTATAAGGAGAAAATGTTTCCATTCCATCATTAAACACCACGAAATCAAAACGATTTCACCATTTGTGTCTGTCAGCTGAAGATATGCTTGTCTTTACGATGATGTCATACCTGGCAAATGCTACCTGAAGCTCATTTGCTGGGTCCCCATCTTTGCATATGAGGAGACTAAAGTACTGAGAGTCACTGAGGATGTCTGAGATGGTCCTCATGTCCTGTGCAACTAGTATATTACATCCAAGTGTGTGTTTCTAACCTGTGTCTGAAAACCTAGCATAGTATTTCATTCTCTGCACAGAGTTCTATTGCTACATAATATCTTCTAGCAGAATATTAAAAGCAATCTGCATGCCCAATGGCAAAGAAATGAAGAGAATCAAAGTATTCCTTCCACGTTGGATAAAATATTACAAATGAAGGTGGTACTCATAAGTAAGCAAAAAGGAAACCATTCAGAAGGGATGGGTATAAGACAGCAAATACACACAGCATGTTCATTACCATGAAAAGCCAGCTCTGGGTGTGGGAGGGGCCCTCTATGATTCTGAACATGGGCAGACACAAGTATTAGTCAACTCAAATGAAAGTTATGAACATGATGTGGGCTGGTTCTATCTAAAGGCCAAGTTTCCTTTACCAATACATGAAAGTGCTTTAGAATTACAGATCTATTACTGTACCGTATTGCTTGTCCATTATTGTGCTATTATTTTCATCTCATCTTTGAGAAGTCCTAGGAACCTTGAATAAGTGTGGAAGAATTCTTGCCCTGGCCTACCACAGTGATTGTCACTATTACTCAGAAACAGTAACACTGTATAGGTATCAGTCAGACACAATGCCAGACATTTTTCATAGTCTATGGACAAGGGCATCCTGAGTCTCTGTCCTTTGTTCCAGAATAGTAAGATGTCCACTTAAATAGAATGTGGTCCTTTAGTGCCCCACCTACAACTGGCAGTGACCTTGGGTTCCTGTTACATTTGCAACTTGATTTAATACAATCTAACTTCTGTGGGTAGGTTTTGAAATGATGTCTCCACTTGTGATTTTGGAGACTCCTATAGAATAGTCATTTCCACTGTTCTAATAGTTAGGTTGTTGCCTCTTCAGCTGGAATTGTTGACTTATCACTATGTCAGATCCCCTACCTTACATCAGTCAAAGAAAGGCAGAGTCCTAAAACTGAACTGCCAGAGCCAGTGAAAGACAGCTTGGTTCCATCTCCAGTTTTAGGTCTGATGGATTTGGTCTAAGAAGGCTTTCAAAGTAGGAAACTTTGAGCCACATTCTAAAGCTACCTCTGGCCATTTGAGCAGGAAACAATGGAAGACATAGCTAGAAGGATCATTGACATGTCTCTAACATCTAGAGAAAACATACCCCACGAGTGGTCAGGAGAAAAAATAGATAGGTGAATAACTCTTAGGGGAGGAAGAAACAAGGGAGAGCATGCCAAAACTCAAAGTATCCATCACTGAAATTGAATTTGTGGCTGCTTACACACTTGTGGCTTATGAACACTGTCTTGGAGAGAGGTCTGGCTTCACGGGCAGAAGGGGTTGTCAAAGTATAAAGCCAAAGATGCTCTCCCACTGTTCCTTTGATAAGGACCCAAGAGACATAACTCCTTCCATCCTTAAAAGAATAAAGGGGTATGTTTACCTAAAATACCGGGTTATTCTCAGACTTAAAAAATAAACGTTTTTCTCTGCTTATAGCCAGAGTTCAGAGGCAAATATAAATCCCCTTACACTTCTGTAATTTTAGTGAAAGATTGTTCCAGACCCATCTCTTCCCCTACTTCTTATTTTCTTTTCTCACTGTTTTCTTCTCCATGATTTCCACTAACCTCTCCTGTCTTGTTCTAGGAATACACAAAGAAAGAAGGAAGATAAAACAAACATGCTTAGTAAAATGAAATCCTAGAGTGGGGACAGGTTTATGCATCTATGAGTTTGTGCTCAGATTCAGCTACCCCAGACTTAGATTACAAATAAAGCCCTCTGGAGTCTGGACGGCCGGACCCAGCCTTGTTGTTTACAGAGTACTATCCATGCCTCTGGGTATCTTGCAACACTCTCCACAACATTAGGTTCTCTAATTCTTCCCATGAGCAGTCCTTCAGAAACTTAACCTGAAACCAACATATTAATGCATTAACAATGTGTTTATTCTTTCCTGGGCTGGGGCAATTAGTCTTTAGGAGAGAGCCAGACACAGCATAACACAGCACACAAGTCACATTGGCCACAATAGGAGGTCTTGAAGGTGACTAGATGATCTGCCTGTGAGGATTTCCTCATAGTCTTCCATATTTTAATTATGATGCTTCTGTACATGTCAAGGTGTTCCTGACTCCCTCCACAGAATAACAGGTGTGCTAGGGCATTTTGGGTGAGGCTCGTTACTACTAAGCAGGCAGGGGAAACAAATTAATGATAAGGGCTGATAAAAGAATTTTAACTCAAATCTCTAAAACCTTGATAAGGACACCAGCCATGCTTCAAGTTCTACAGGGTTCTGCTTGAGGCTTTGGGTAAGACAGAGTCCCACAGTTATGACCAGACTGAGACCATAAAGAAAATGAACAATCCAAAACAGCCAGCATAGCTACTTGCTATCACCATGTGATAAACATGTTGCTGTAGTAAGTAATGTCTTTTCCTCATAGAGAAAACCTACAATGGTCAAGTTCAATCACAAATCATAGCAAAGCATATGAAGATCTCACAGAGGATTGGGAAGAACTGTTCCTGGATCCCAGGATCTCTAAGACCCAGAAAGTAGTTTTCCAAAGTTTTCCTTCCCAAACATATTTTCAACCATCTACTCAGAAAGGAGTCATCCCTGACCCTCCTCTCTTGCTCTTCTAGATGTTCTTTGTGATACATATGCCTCCAATACAGCTCCACCTCCCAAGCACCATCCCCTCCTAACATGGAGCCACCATCATCTTTCTCAGAACTTGGCCCTCAGTGCAATCTCATTATCCACTCTGCTCTTTCCTCCCTGGATCATTCTTTTTAAAGTCTGGGGATCTGGTGGTGTTTATGCAATGCTCTACCAACTCGAATCCTCACCCTACTCCCAGGCCTTCAAATATTTGAGGCAATGTCAAGTACACACAGAACAAATTACCCATTGCTTATCTGAAACCCAACTGCACGTGGCTGTCCTCTATCTGTCAACCCCAGGTGATCTGGGCCTATTCCATGTGGATTCTACGGCTCCTTCTGCTGGCCCAAAGGAGTCACTGGGCCTGGGGCAGCCAGATCTACATAGTAACAGAAAATTCCTGATTACCCCTGGGCTTTTGATAACCAACCACCCAATCGTTCCCATGACCTTTCTAGGGCAGAATTTGTTCAAAGATATGCTAGAGAGAGAGAGAGAGAGAGAGAGAGAGAGAGAGAGAGAGAGAGAGAGAGAGAGAGAGAGAGAGATCGATCCCATTTCAGAAGTGATTGCTTTTATTTGCATTAACAATGAATACTTGATCCTCAACGTTTGTGTTTAACTAGACTGCCCTCTTGTGGCATTAACTGTGAACTGAGCCCCAATCTCAACTTGCCCCCTGTTTACAGTCTTTGATGCATCCACTAAATCTCTAAACTGGGGTTGTAGACTTACTTTGTGCCGTATGCTGAATGAGAAGAGAAATGAATCATATAAAAACAGACAAGTGACAATTTTCTATACACCTCTAAAGCCTACCATGCTTCCCAGGGTGAGCTCTTTAAAGTCTTCCAGACTACACTTTCTAATTATGTCTGTCTTAAAGCTGAAATCTACAAAACACCTTGGATACAGTTAGCATTCAGTTGGATGTGAACTGAGGATGCCTGGATTGCACAGAGGAGATGAGTATTTGGTGAGTTGTGCTGCCTGGTGGTCCTGTGCTCCCAGTTAAGCTAATCTGTCATCGCCAGGGGGGAAAAAAATTCTAACCTACATTTTCTAAAACTGGGTGAAGCACGACAATTCCCTGCAGATGATCATGTTGGGATGATACATATTCTCAGTCGTTTCATAAGTGAAGTTTTGGGAGAGCTTAACCTTGGCTCCGTAAATAGAGCTCAAGCTTCCGTTTTCCTGCAGAGAACACTGAGGAAGCTCTGCAAAGGTAAGTGAGCAGGTAACCTTGCAAAGTGAGGCAGATGAAGACTGCAGATGGCAGAGGCAAAGGCTATGGGGCAGGATTGTACTGGAAACAAAGTTGGCAGTGGAGTAGGGTAGCCAAACTCTGAGGGACTTAGGACACAGGAGGGTTTGGTACAGAGCAGGTAGCTCAAGGCTAGCTTCTTGACCACATAAACAAATACATACAACCTCCAACCTCAGTATTTACAACCATACTATGCATTTGGTGTTTAGGTTGAATGTATGAAATCACTGATACTGAGCTTTGTGGAAACCTTTCAGGATGTGATTTAATGAAAATGCCAAGCTTCTAAGGTATTATGCAACTCAGATCAAGTTTGTCGTGGGACCAGCACTGGGAGCATGGTCTGTGACCTTTCTGGCACAACACATGGGAACATTTCTTTCTCTCACAGAAACTGGCTGTTCTGGAAGGCAGCCACATGGAGGCTCAGGTTCTCCCACAGAATCCACAGCAGTGTTAACACAAGCTGGTGCTTTCTTTTCCTTCTTTCTTTCTTTCTTTCTTTCTTTCTTTCTTTCTTTCTTTCTTTCTTTCTTTCTTTGTATTCAGAATGATCTAATGTTATTTAAAGTCTGCATGGCCCTTCACAATCATTGGGTAATCTAGGGTAGCTGAATACCTTCTGGATATTTGGGTCTGAGTATATAGATGCTTCTCATTCTATATTTGTTATTTAAACAGGAAAGTCCTTTACACATGCACACACATACTGAACTTACAGAAGTACATGTATATCGTCATGCCCATTCTCTTTAGTGAGCTCTTTTGCCTTTGATCGGGATCCTATCTGTCCACTCTTCCACTGCAGCCCCTAGCTCCAAGTGGCCCTCAATAACTACGTGGTCCTTCACATTACTCTCTGCTTTTGGTTTTACCCAGACTTAGCATACTCATCTGATCCTAGGATCACATGTGCGTATATATAAAGAAGCTTTTTGTTATTTGTTTTGAATAATTAACTTCTGTCCTTGAACTGCGCATTTGGATTGGGTTACTATAACAGACTTCGGAACCCTGTTCAAGGCACCGTCTCCTGCTCTGGTGCCTCATGTGAGCATCTATACAAAGGTTTGTGGTATATTACATCTAATCAGCAGCTCTCCCTGTTGGATGAGCAGTCACCTTTTTCCTCAGTTCTCTGCTAGGATGGAGAACAATGCAACAAATACCGAGATATGTAGCTCTCCATGGTGCTTTCACTTGCCTGGTGGCCTGGTGAGGCACAGAGTCCGCATATGTGGTGATTTGAGTGAGAATGGCCCCCATAGGCTCATAAATTTGATCACCAGGGAATGACACTATTAAAAGATTAGGAGGTGTGGCCTTGTTGGAGGAAGTAGATCACTGGTAGTGGGGTTTGGGGATTCAAAAGCCCCTGCCAAGCCCACAGTCTCTCCCCTCGCTCTCCCTCTCTCTCTCTCTCTCTCTCTCTCTCTCCCTCTCCCTCCTCCCCCCCCCTTGCTCTCTGCCTGTGGATAAGGACACAGCTCTCAGTTACTGCTCCAGTATCTGCCTTCATGCCATCATTCTTCCCACCATGATGATAATGGGCTAAACTTCTGAAACCATACACAAGCCCCCAATTAAATGCCTTTTTTTATAAGAGTCATGGTGTCTCTTTGCGGCAATAGAACACTGACAAAGGGCATGTAATTGTAATTTCAATAGCTAGTCCCAGCTGGCTTTGTTAAAAGTGCTGCTGACGGGCTGAACTTGCCTGTCAATGACAAATGAGGGCAAGGCTGCATGTGACACGTGATATTGTGATATTCCCAGATCCTGATGCAAACATCATCTTGAAGAGCCAATGACCCCCTAAGTGAGGCCCCTCAGGGATCAGTGCCCTTACCTGTTGTAGCTGTGGATCAGATCAAAAATCATCATGTCTGTGGTGTTGACAAACTTGCACTGGACAGGCATAAACTCCCCATCTGCAGCACACTGGGGTGGCGACTTGTCTCCTACACCATGGAGGAGACGACGGCTTCGTATCTCACAGCTTCTTGGACCTAAACACATTCATGCAAAGTTGTTCAGTTCTTATGGGTAGGTACATATATAGGTACTTATGCTACCCATGTGACCCATGTAAGCCCACAAGTGCCCTAAATAGGCCACTGGAGGCTCGCAAAGCATTTGTTGACATTGTGTTTTGGGCTTACGTATGTGTGGAATGACCTAAAGTCATGCAACTGCCTCTGTGACATTTTTCGTTTCCATCAAAGCCCAGGTACTCTGTGTTTTGTGAGGCATGTGATTTGTGGGGAGTCAAACTGTAGCCCACCCAGGGATTCTGGCGCCCATAACAGTGACACTTACACCATGTTGGCCTTCCCCGCTGGCGGGTTCCGTACACCTCCATACCCTCTGCGTCTACACACCAGCATTGCGCTTGCTGCAGGTCACACTGCACTGGTGCATAGCTCCCTGAATCCTGGCACTGAGGAAGGTAGCGAGCATCTGTGCTGTTAATGTAGCTGCTCAGCAGAATCTGTTGTTTGTGTAGCTGGCAGAAGGACAGACCTGGGGCACAAAGAGAAGCATCAGCGGAGGACTGTTGGGGAGCACGCAGGATTAGGATTGAGCCCATAAGGACCTTTTCTCCCTGAGGAACACTCAGCCAGACATTCAGAAGGCTCTGACATCTTGAGAACTGAGTCAGAGTGAGATGGCGCTCCCTGGCGCCCTGGCCCTGTAGAGGAGCTCCTGGTAAGGTTAACAGAGGATCTGACTCAGGATTTCAGTGTGGGCTGCCTGAGTTGCCTGAAAAGCTGCTTTACTACTCTGCACTTCTCTTCTTCTCTACAAGTGAGAAGACAGCTGCCTCCCTCCAGATGTGGGAGGAAAAGCCAGTTTGTGTTTGCTCCTAAGGAATAGCTAGCATGCACCAAGCTTATCACATTGCAAATCCTAACATGGGTGAGGCAGGATCTCTGTTCAGTTTGCAGATTGGGGTTGGGTGCGTGTAAATCAGAAAGAACAGGTGACTTTGGTTAAGGTCATGATGTCAGAGAGTATGAAGGATCGTTAGGGTCCCCAAACCTGCCATGCTAGTCACATAAAACCAAAGACTCAGATAGAGCTATCATCTACCGAAAAAGAGCATCCCTTTAGGCCTTGCTTTCACAATGGGATAGAACTTTGCTGAGCGCTGACCTTGCCTGGAACCCTTCGATGTCAACTGGTCATAATTGATTCAGTGCTGGCACAGTGGCTGGCTCATGGGAAGCACTTGCTAGCTACTGACTAGGCATGAGTGTCTCATATGGTTTTTATAGTGGTCTTTAGGAAACTGGATCTTCTTTTCTATTCAATGAGGAGAAGCTATCAGCCCTTAGGGAGATGTGCCCAATTCACTTACTTAAGCCTAGTGCTTGTCCCTAGATGTGAAGTGTCCCAGTACAATGACACCTGTTCCACTGTTCCCATTTGTTACTCACAAGCTGTTGGCCTCCCCAGCTGCCTGCTGCCAGGTACTTCCCTGCCATCAGAATCTACACACCAGCAAGATTGGCCATCATTTTGACATTGGACTGTCCTGAAGAGAGAAATATCATGTGATACCATAATGCCTATCCAAAGGCACATTCTGGCTCCAGCTCAGGGAGGCCAGAGGCTAGCAAGTCACACAGGAAAGCCAGAGTTGTTATCACACAAGGCCATGGAGTGAGTTCCTCGGGCAGGGAAAGGCAACAATGAAAGTTACAGGGTGGCGTAGGGTAGAAGGTGGCGAGGGAGACACAATATCCTGGAGACAAGGCAGTCCTGAAACTTCCGAGAGAAACATACACAAGGCTGGCAAAAAGGGGGACATACTTCTTAACTCCTTCCTCACAATCGTGAATCTGCAGCAGAAGTTCTGACTAGAATTAGCCAGCAGACTGTGCCTACAGGAAGCGTGAGTAAGATACAGAAACGGGGGGGGGGTGTTCCATAGCTAGAGATGAGGGCTCTACATGTGACTGCGTGATAGAGGGGAATAACCTCACTCTACATGGAGAACTATAGTCCAGGACCTACAATTTGTCAGGGTACCTGCAAAAGCCCCTTCCAAAGAAGAGTTCTTGGGAGGAAAATGCCCTAGCAGCCCAGGCAGGCTATGAAAACAGGGTTGCCCAAGTAACAGGCTGTTCCTGTTTTGTCGTACCAGAGAACTGGGGGATGGGTGCCTTGAAGTACCCTTATTTCTATCTGGGCTTTACCGAAAGGCCTTACACACTATGTTGTAAAGAAATTAAGATAAAGCTTCAGCAATATTCGGGGGAGAGCCCCCCAGTGGAGAGTCTGTCCAATAAAATATCTATATGGAAGGATAGAAAAGGTGTCCTCTCCCCACCCCAAATGACAGCATAGCTCAGGAATCTGAAGAACTTGATCCATACAATTGTGGATTACAGGGACAAAATGTGAAAGGTTCTTTAGGGTATTTTAGGATCCTGGAGCTCCTAATAAAGCCAGTCTTACTGGAAACTTCCATCTTCTGAGCACTGTGGAACATATTCAGCCTGCTTCAAAAAGGCCTTCTCCCTTTGCAGCTCACAGGGGCGGAGTGGCTGTGCATCTACCTGGTACTCTGTTTGAAGGGAAATGACACGTAAGAAGAGTGCAAGCTTGCCCCATTCCCACCCCGGACACAGACACAGCCTTTACCTTCCCGGTCTTATTGACAACCATTATTTCCATCTCCAGCATAGGGTTAGCTCATTACTCTGTACTTTCCTGGGAGGTGATGGAGATATCTTCGTTCTCCCAGCTTACTTATCTCCATTCTATCAATTTCTAGCTCTGGGACCTCAGGCAATTCGGCTCACCTCTCTGAACCTCTTTGATCTGAACAGCAAAGAGACAATATCTAGCCTTTGGGCATTTGTGAGGTTAGATGAGATCAGGCATGTTTAAGGGCCCTGGCCAGAGTCTGACTGAACCACATGACTGAAAAGTCCCTCCTCAAACTCATGGCCTGAGCCTTAGAACTTACCAAAGATGTTGGCTGCTACCAGGCAGACTGGGCTCAACAAAGTAGAGACCCACAGGACCAGGGCCACCATCCTGTCCCCTACTGGGATGAAGGGGTAGGAGCAATGTCCCATTGGAGTCCCCTTGTCAGGGAGCCTTTATAGCACAGTGGCACGAAGTGCTCTCCTGTTCAAGGACACTTGACAGGGCAGTGGCTCACTTTGTTTTCTCTGCCAGTCACAGGAACTCCTCCCTCTACTTGAGTCTGCCCCCAGGAAGACTACTCAAGTGGTCAGTAGGGTGACCATTCCAGGCTATGGGGACATGAAATGTGAGGTTGACATTAAAATTTCTCTTTACAGGCAAATGCCAGGGGTCTGTATCCTTAGGGGTGACAGAGTTCAATCGTAAAACTATGAAAGATAAAATACCTCGTCTTCTTCCTGATTCCCTCACTGTCTCCTCTTCTCTGCCCTCTTCTTCTTCCTCCCTTCCTCCCTTCATTCCTTCCTTCTTTCCTCCCTTCAGTATTGGTTTAGAGCCTAACATCTGTAAGCACTATTCTAGAAAATGAAGCCATGGCAGAAAACAAAACAGAAATTCTGCTCTCATTAATATTGAATGCAGAATTGTACTGAAGGAACCCAAGTATACCTCACATACCTATTCTTGCATGCATGAGCACACATGCATATGTGCATGCCTTTCTCTAGTCCCCCTTTTCTGGGGACTTAACTCTGCCAAGCCAAGCGAGCAGAGTCAAGAAGTGGGATTCTTTTGCACATAAGGCCCACATGTCAGGATCAGCTTCTCTCTTTCCCAGCTGCCCCTGTGTAATCTATGAAAATGATCCTTATTCTTGAGACCACTTCCTTCTTCTCAACAAAGCTGAGAAGACAGTGGCCATGCATGCCTACTTATCTGCAGGGTCTTTTCCAGAGAGAAAACAAAGAATTGAAGAAGGTGGCTCATCCTCGCCACCATCATTGCTCTTGTTATTTTCCTAATGTGCAAAGGGCATCATTGTGTGGAGTAATGACAAATACACAGAACACGGGGCAGGACAAAGGGCAGAGGCCAGTGAATGATGTATCATGGGTGGAGTGGAGGAGGAGCACATCAGAATCTGAAGAACAGTGTCCTTAGAAAGAGGAAGCAGAGTTATGGGAAGAGGGCCAGTCTCCCACTCGGCAGACATCAAGGGCTCACTCTGCACTGTATATAAAGCAAGGGGCGATGTTGGAGAGACCAGGCAGGTTAACTATTGCTTTCACAGTACTTGGCATAAGTGCCCCAAATTGGCAACTATTTGAGCTGGCTTTGGCTGCCATCACAGTATCATGGACGAAGTGGCTTACACAATGGCCAAGCTTCTCAGAGTTCTAGGGGCTGGAAGACTGAAATGAAGGTGTCAGCGTTTGTTTCTGTGGCTTATGGGTGTCTGGAAATCTCTGCCTTTGTGTGGTATTTTTTCCCTTTTGATGTCTGAGTCCCAGTCCCCCCTCCTGAAAACACCAGCCACACTAGCTTGGGGAGTCCCTTAAAGAGCTTTAGTTTAGTTTAGTTACTGCGTCAAGACCCTGTCTCCAAATAGTGGCAGAAGGAAGCCTCAACATAGGAATTTGAAGTTGGGACTCACTGATCACTCTCAAATACCTAAACATGTTCTGATCATGAGAAAAACTGGGTGTGCAGTTAAGTCAGGTAAGGAACCCTGGTCCTTGGCACCTTCCTGAGTAACTGCACTTTTGAAGTTTCCCCATCACTCCCTAGCCTCCACACAGGCTTTCTCCACAGAGTGCAGGTCCCCTCTCCCAGGACCATTCTTATTTAAATTCTGCCCACACTGATGGTTTAGCTGTGATTGCCAGCCTACTTTTCTCTCTTCATAGTGATTCCTTCAAATCCTGACAGGTAGCCCCATCCCCCACTTTGTTCCCTGCACCCTCCCCTTTCTTCATCTCTGGATCCTCACAGCTCTAGCCTAACAAGGTAGAAGAGCGGCTGCCAGAAGCCCATGGGATTTCCTTTACCAGCTGCAGAGACAGTCTTAGAAATTGTCAGAAAATTCAAACCTCACTGCCAGGCACGGAGACTCACTCTCGGGTGCTCAGGAAACCCAGGGGCAGGAAGATCCTGTCACCCTGGAAAGCTGGAAGGAGAACAACTACCTAAGACATTTTCCCAGCAAAGATGTTTAAAGAAGCTTTGTGGTACAACCTGAGGAAGGAATGCCCCACGCCCAGAGTCTGCTGCCCATGCTGTAAGGGCCCTGGTGACCTCTTGCTCTGATGGCCATCGGGACCGGGACCTTTTCTGTTAGAGCAGCACATCTCTGTGCAGTCCAGCACAACTTCATTTTTAGAGTTTTCAAACCTGATGTGCCTTAGAGAGTTGAGTCGAACGTAGTGGTAAAGAGGTTTGTCACAGACCCACTGCTCCCCCTGCTTCTCATCATGCCCCAGGTTAGCCAAGGCTGGCTGAGTGCTTAGTCACTGTGCCTGGCTCTAACCCTGGGAAGCAGTGGCGTGTAGGTGACAAGCCTGATCCTCGCTGAGGTGTCTTTGCTCCATTGGATCTGGTGCTTTAGGACCTTTGAGTACAGCCCATGAATAAAGAGGCTCTAGGGGAGAGGGACAGGTGCTCTCTACCCAGACTCACTTGAGAGACCATTGAAGTGGGTAGTGTGAGCTCAGTATTGGACAGAACAGTGTGGCCTTCAGTCTACACCAGAGCTGACCTGTCTCACCAGAAGAGGGCTCTTTTCTACCTAAGCAGTAGAGCGGAGCAGAACCTTCAGTGTCCCCCATGTGAAGCTGTCTCCTCACAATGACTCAGCTCCTCACTACTGCTGTACCTTTCTCCATTGAGACTTAGAACATGGCTTCCACAGTAACGCTTCCATGTATGACTAAGACCTCCATCACTCTAGTAGAGGGTTCCTTCTCATTGGCACAGGAACGCCTTGATTCTGAATGCAACAGCTTAGATTGCCTCTTTGTCTCATTCTTTCCCTAATACAGGGTCGCTGTGTACAATTAGATATGCTACAGATATGAGGAAAATGCAGTCATGGTACACGGGGAGGTATTACATCACACACCTTCACCTCTGAGTCCACTGATCCCTATAGTCCTCATAGGAAACTACTTGCTAACCCTCTCTTCCCTACTTCAATCTGCCACAATATTGGTATTGCTGGGCCTATGCTCCCTCTAGGGACAGCTTTTACCTCTTTACCACACAACCACCCTGTACTCAAAGCCACATCCTTCCTTTTCTTCTTCACAGGAGGAAGAACTTCCCATACCCAGAGTCTGCTGCTCACAGACATTTTTGCACTTTATTTCTATATCCAGAAAGATGGGGTAGAAATGGTTTTTCTTATCCTTCCTAAGAGTGGCTTATGCTGTGGACAAACATAAGAGGACACAGAAAGAGAATGGATCACGGAAGATTAGCCACACACCTTAGAACCAGAGGAGCATGTGGCAGCAAACCCTTGTGTTTTAATTTCAATCTCACATGAAAATCTTATAGATCACAAATGCTATTGGACACAGATAAAAGCTGAACAATCAACTAGAAAAGCTTCAAAAAGTGAATAGGGACCAGCCTGGCAAGACAGGGACTTGTAGAGATTAAGCTTTTGGCAATAATAGTCATCACAGAAAAATTTCACTCAGTCATCTCTGAGCCATCAAAGGCAAGTGAGGGGTCAGGACCCCCCTCTGGTTCCACCCTGGCTACTCTGTGAGAAGTCCCTCAAGCTCTTGATAGATGGGTCTGGGAACACAGGAGGAGTCAGGATGTCTACCCAGCTGGCAGTCAGAACTCCCCTCTCTCTAGTATCAGTGGGGCCCTCAGTAGACTGATAAGATGCCACTCTCTTTCCACCAGGGTGGTAGCAGAAGAGGTCTAGAGGAGTATCAAGACCATTCCTACACCCTGCAGTATCCAAGACATCTTCTTGAGGCGCCAGTTAGGACCATATGGGGAACATTCTGAGTCTCCTATCAGGGGGACATTAAGAGAGGGCAAAGGAAGGGCTGAAGTCCTATGCACAACAGTGACAGATCACTGGATACTGGAACAAGAAAATCCAATCCTACCTGACAGTAGAGAGGCTGTACCCTTTCCCACTACACAGATGGAGGAGTCCTGCTCACAAACAATTAAATGATTCATTTTCTGCAAGACCACAAAGACTAGGAATAAAAAAAAAAGGTTCGTTGTACCAAGAACTAGGAATATCTTAACTTGCATTTAAAAATCAGATATATAATGGCCATATGCTATCACTATTTGAATAATCTCTTACAGTGATATGCTTATAAATGAATTAATATATTTCTTGCAAATGTAGAGGTTTTAATGTTAACAATCCCCCAAATCAGTCTGATTAAAGGTGAATTTCCTTGTCTTCGGTATCTTGATTTCCAATTCTTCTCAGAGCATCATGAAGTAGAGTGAAAAATGAATGTACTTCGCAATTTTTCTCTCACTAGTTCCATGGGCAGCCATCTGAATCCACGCTCCATGTTAGCTGTTTCCTTGGACTATATGGCTCTGATGTTTTTCAACTCTTATAGACCTTTACCTCAGGAATCCTGCCATGTGTTTCTGAGTGTTTGAAATAGGAGTGCCACTCTCAGATCAAGAGATTCTGAAGACAAATGTTTGATGCTCCCGAAGATGGAGCTCTTCTACCTTGATCAGTCATTTTAGTATTGAGAATTTGTTTTGCTCCATTATTCTCTGCAGGAGATGGATGTAGCCCTTATTATGGTTCCTTTGATGTTTGAGAAGACTCAGCCTGTGCTCTAGTAACTTAAGTAGCCACGTATGTCACTCTGTTGTGGCTACCTTGGTTGTCAACTTGGTAAGATTAAGAATCACCATGAAAGCAGAGCTCATGAGATATCTAAGAGGGGGATTGGGTTAACTGAATTGAGAAGACCCCCTTCCTAATGGGCAGCACCATTTTATGGGCTGAAGGTCCAGGCTGAATAAAAAGGAGAAAGTAAATTGAGTATCAGGAGATTGACAAGGGTTGCAATCTGATCGCTAATTTATGCTTCACCACAATGGTATGTCAACAGTGCATGCAATGTGACTAGATGACTCATTCTTCATCTCAGTGTTCTGTCAACAGTGCAGATGTGGGTGCTGTCTCATTTTCTCTGGATCCCTTCTATGGGACTATAAAAGAGCTTAATCATTGATATAATTTTAGGAATTTTTATAGGATCACCATTAAGACTTACAAAACCATCTATTTGTCTATATAGCATCACTACAAGACAGTACATCTTTGTGGATCTGCAGAGATCTGCTCCAAAGGGTGTGCTATTACTTAGTGATTGTTATATTTGCTTAATAGCAAAAGGAAAAGCATATTAATATCAGGAAAATGAGTCCCTTACAGCCTTGCTAAATAAGGCATCACTTATCGCAGAGTATATAATAATCCCAGGCAAGCCATTTCAGGATGATCACATGCTAGCTATTAGCTTGTCCCATTATGGCTCCTGACATTTTTGCCTATACTAAGTCACTAATTGCATATACATTAGTAAGAGAAAATGTACCATGTCTAAATTTTAGTGTACACATAACCAACCTGTGGTTAATTGGCAATTTCAGCAGTGTTACAGGGTTCATCTCAATTTCATTTATTGAATCCTAGTAATCTCTAAATTTGGAAAAAAGAGAATAATTTCAATAACTACATAATCAGGAATGATTATGAATAATCAGCACTGGCTACTTTTCCTATTGCTATGATAAATAAACCTGATAAAACAACTTGAGGGTTTACTTTTACTTACAGTTTGAGGGGAAGTCCATTGGGAAAGGGAAGGATTGGTGGGAGAAATATTCAGCAGCTGTTCACACCATCATAATTAGGCAGTAGACAGATAAATGTATGCTGTTGATCACTTCCCTTCCCCCCACCTTTAACTAATCTAGGACCCAACCTGCTGAAAGTAACCTAATCAGGAGAATCCTTTGAACTCATACCCAGAAGATTCCTTCCAGTCCTTCTTGGTCTTGTCATGGTGACAATCAATATAAATTATTACAGGCCAACTCACTGTCAAATTGACACTCAAAATTGACATTCCATGTTTAGGTCATAACCTTCTATCTTTTGTTCAGTTAAGTTCATGGCCATCTCATAATGGAAAATGCATTATGTCAAATTTCAAAAGTCCCAACAATCTGTAATGGTTCCAACACTATTTAAATGTCTAAAGTGTCTTCTGAGACTGAAGGCACTATTTTAACTGTGAACCCTAGTACAATGAAAAACCAAGTTACTTACTTCTACTATATAATGGTAAAAAGGAAACATTACTGTTCCAAAGGGGGATATGGAAGACAAACAAGGAATGGTCATACTAATAGCAATATTAAAATATAGCAGGGAAAAAAACTAAATTATGAAGATCCATAACCAGCACCTGAGGTTCATGATATAGTTGTGTAAGTTCCAAAGGAACCTCTAGCTTTGCTGCCTGTAGCACACATAACATCTCTCTTGGACAAGTCTACTCCATACCTGAATCTTTCCTAAGTACAAGATCCCATAGCCCTAGAATCTCCATCATCCTGGGCTCTCCATTATGTTTTCTTTATAGGCTCATGTAGTGGTCTGTCAGAGAGACCCCTTGGTCCATAATTCTATCAGCCCTATGTGCTGACTCTAGGTAACACCTCCCTGGGATGTTGCTCTGAGGGACTCATTCAGTTATTTTAACAGTTTGGGTTCTCTTCTTTCAAATAAGTTTCTGTGTTTATAAGTAGGAGCCTTTACTGTGTAAGGCTTGCACATTTCCTACTATGGAAATGTGGAGAACAAGTTTTTTTCTCTTTAACTACGTAGCTTCTTTTTCTTCACACACTCTGGCAGCAACTTTTAACTTGCTCAGGCTCTTATCTTCTGCAAAGGGCACTGCTTCTTTTAAATATTTCTGTCCCAACTCTTGGCTCTTTTCCATTGTAAACTTGAATAGACACATCAATCCTTAGTTATGCCACATAAATACTCTTTCTTGAAAAATTTCCACCAAATAAATTAATCATTTTTTTAAATGTTCTCATTAAAGTTCTCAGGACAGAATGTGGTCATACGTTTTGGGCAGACTGCAGCAAGACTCGCCTATAGCCCAGTTCTAATAGATGTACTATTCCATTCTGAAGTCTCTTGAGCTGGAACTCCACTGTCTGTGCTCTCTCAGCTTTCTGTTTCCCAGGCTTCTACCAAAGTGGTCTATTAATTTCTGCTTAAAGTAGTTAAGCACTTTTTAAGTTCAAAGTTCCAAATTCTTCCACCTTCCTCCCACAAATACAGTTCCAAATTCTTCAAGTTTCCTCCCACAAATCCAGTTTCAAATTCTTCTACATTCCTCTCAAAAATCCAATTTCAAAGGCCAAATTAGGTTGATTTTCATGTATTGAACCACCTCTGCATCTCTGAAATGAAGCCTACATAATCATGTTGGATGATGTCTTTGATGTGTTCTTGGATTTGGTTTGTGAGTATTTTATTCAGTATTATTTTTTATCAATGTTCATAGGAAAATTGGTCTGAAATTCTCATTCTTTGTTATCTTTGTGTGATTTAGGTATGAGAGTGACTGGCTCCTGAGTTTGGCAGTTTCTTCTGTTTCTATTTTGTGGAATAGTTTGAGGAGTATTGATATTAGGTCTTCATTAAAAGTCTGGTAGAATTCTGTGCTAAAACCATCTGGCCCAAGGCTTTTTTCGTTTGAGATTTTAATAACTGCTTCTATTTCCTTAGCAGTTATAGGATGATTCAGATGGTTTGTTTGATCTTGATTTAGCTTTGATAATTAGAATCGGCTTAGAAAATCATCCATTTCATTGAGATATTTCCAGTTCTGTGGAGTACAGGCATTCGAACTAACACCTAATGCTTCTTTGAATTTCCTCAGTGTCCGTTGTTATGTCTCCTTTTTTGTTTCTAATCTTGTTAATTTGGGTACTGTCTCTCTGCCTTTTAGTTAGTTTGGCTAAGGGTGTATCTACTTGTTGATTTTCTCAAAGAACCAGCTCTCGGTTTTGATGGCTCTTTGTATTGTTTTCTTTGTTTATAATTGGTTGATTTCAGCCCTGGGTTTGATTATTTCTTCCCATCTACTCCTCCTGGGTATGTTTAATTCTTTAATTTTCTAGAGCCTTCAGATGTAGTTTTAGTTCACCAGTATGAGAACTCTCTGATTTCTTCATGAGAGTACTTAGTGCAGTGAACTTTCCTTTTAACACTGCTTTCATAGTGTCCCATAAGTTTGGGTATGTAGTGCCCTCATTTTTATTGAATTCTAGAAAGTCTTTAATTTTTATTTCTTCCCTGACCTAGTCATCATTTAATACAGAGTTGTTCAGTTTCCATGAGTATGGAGTAGGCATTCTGTTGTTTCTGTTACTGGTGAAGCCCAGCTTTAAACCATGGTGATCTGATAAGATGCATGGGGTTATTTCAATTTTCTTGTATCTGTTGAGGTTTGCTTTGTGACCAATTATATGGTCAGTTTTGGAGAAGGTTCTGTGAGATGCTGAGAAGGTATATTCTTATATGGGTGAAATGTTCCAAAGATATCTGTTAAGTTCATTTGAATCATAACTTCTGTTAGTTTTGTTACTTCTTTGTTTAGTTTTTGTCCCCGTGATGTGATCTGTTCATTAGTGAGAGTGGGGTGTTGAGATCTCCCACTATTAATGTGTTCAATGTGTGATTCAAGCTTTAGTAATGTTTCTTTTATAAATGTAGATGTTCTTGCATTTGAGACATAGATGCTTGGAGTCGAGATGACCTCTTGGTGGATTTTTTTCCTTTGATGATCATGAAGTGTCCTTCCCTGTCTCTTTTGATTACTTTCAGTTGAAAGCCTATTTTATTAGATATTAGAATGGCTCCTCTAGATTGTTTCTTGGGTCCATTTGCTTAGCAAAGCCTTTTCCAGCCCTTTTTAGTGAAATAAAATTTTTGTTAGTGAAATGTGTTTCTTGTACATAGCAGAATGATGGATTCTGTTTATCCATCTATTTTGTTAGCCTGTATCTTTTTACTGGGGAATTGAGTCTGTTGGTGTTGACAGATATTAATGAGCAATGATTGATACTTCCTTTTATTTCGATGGTGATGGTTGTGCGTCTGTGTTTCTCTTCTATTGGCTTTAATGGTGTGAAATCATTTATTTCTTGTGTTTTCTTGAGTATAGTTAACTTCATTGGGTTGGAGTTACCCTTCTATCTTCTGTAGGTCTGGGCTACTGAAAAAGTATTGTTTGGATTTGGCATTGTATCTTGGTTTTTCCATCTATGATGGTTGAAAGTTTTGCTGAATATAGTAGTCTGGGCTGATATCTGTGGTCTCTTAGGGTTTGCAAGACCTCTGACCAGGCCCTTCTAGCTTTTAGAGTCTCATGAGAAATCAGGTTTAATTCTGATAGTTCTGCCTTTGTATGTTACTTGACATTTTGTTCTTGATGCTTTTAATATTATTTCTTTGTTTTGTGTATTACTGTTTTGTTTATTATGTGACAGGAGGATTTTCTTTTCTGGTTCAATCTGTTTGGTGTTCTGTAAGCTTCTTGCACTTTTATTGGCATCACTTTCTTTAGGTTAGGAAATTTTTCTTCTATGATTTTGTTGAGGTTTTCTGGGTCTTTGAGCTGGGAGTCTTCTTCTTCTATTCCTATTAATCTTAGGTTTGTTCTTTTCAAATTGTCCCAGATTTCCTGGATGTTATATGTCATGTACTTTTTAGATTTTGCATTTTCCTTGATGAATATATTCATTTATTCTATTGTATTTTCTATCTCCTATATTTTGTTGGTGATACTTACATCTGTAGTTCCCGTTCTTTTTCCTAGGTAATCCATCTTCAGGATTACTTTAGTTTGTTGATATTTTAAAATCACTTTTTATTTCTCTTTTCAGATCTTGGACCATTTTACTTATATCCTTCACCTGTTTGTATTTTCCTGTATTTCTTTATATTTATTTGCTTCCTTTTTAAATACCTGTACCTGTTTGAATGTATTTTCCTATATTTCCTCAAGAGATTGATTCATGACCTCTTTAAAGGCCTCTATCATCTTTATAAGATTGAATTTAAGATCCTCTTCTCTTATCAGGGTATCTCTGGCAAGTCTTCTATCATTTTGCCTCTGATGATTTTTTTTTTCTGTATAGAAGCTTTTTTTATTTCATATAGCCCCAAGTTCTGAGCTTATTTTCTGTGCTACATAGGGTCCTGAAGTGTTTTGTCCATTTTTCTCTAGCACTTTCAGTGCTTCATGTCTTACACTAAAGTTTTTGATCCATTTTAAACTAATTTTTGTGCAGGGCAAGCAATACACAGTTTCATTCATTTAAATATGGATATGCAGTTCCCAAGAAGTTTACTGTTTGTTTGGTTTTTGCTTGGTTTTGTTCTCATGAAGAGGGTACAGTATTTTCAATTTGTGCTCTTGACATCGTCAAAGACTAGTTGGCAAAAGCTATGGTTTTAGTTCTGGATCCTTTTATCCCATTAATCTACTTGTCGATTTCTGTGCCACTACTGTACTGTTTTTGTTATGATAGCTTTATTATATAATTTGAAATCAAATAACTTCAAATTGTTTTTTCTAAGAATAACCTTAACCATTGGGGACTTGTTGTGTTTCCCTATGAATTGTGGGATTAATTTTCCTGTGTCTGTGAAGAGGTGTATGTCTTGAGGACAACAGATAATTGGATCTTTTTGTTGCTTCTTTGGAATTGTGATTTTATTTTCTTTATATTCAGAAATTGGGGTATTATATATGGTAAATGTATTATTCTATTTTCTATGTATTTTTAAAATTATTCCCTGAAAATATGATACATGTATACACTGTATCTTGATCATACCCAATCATCAATCTCCCCTACAACTACTCCCATGACTTCCTATCACATCTTCCTCCCAACTTTGTCCCCTTTTTTTTTAAAACCCATCAAGTCCAATGAGTGCTAACCCTATGAAGAGAGGCAAGGGGCCATCCATTGGGAACCTACCAGTGGCCAAATTCCTGAAGAAAAGTAGTTCTTTTTCAAGAATTACTGTAGTCATCAATTGCCAATAGTTCCCTGGCCTTTGGAGCTTCTCCCTCATCCATTCTAGAATTTTTAACTGACTTGATCATGTTATGCAGGTGTTTTGTAGGTAAATACAGCTATTGTCAGTTCATGTAGAACAGCTATGTTATGTCTAGAGGACAAGTAGTGTTGTCAGTGTTCCAGTTTTGTTTAGGCAACCGGTGTTGAGATTTCATAGGTGTAGCTTTCCTATTATAAACAGAAGATAATCTTGCAGCATAGTTCCTGCCCTCTGCCTGTGTCTTTCTGTGTTCTCTTTCACAACGTTCCCTGAGCCTTAAGTGTAGGGTTGTATTGTAGATTTACCAACTATGGCTGGACACCACATTTTGTTATTCTCTGCATTCTGACCTATTGCTTTCTGTAATAGCCTCCCTGCTGAAAAAAAAAAAAAGAAGTTTATTTAATGAGAGGGAAGAGCTACATTTATCCTTCAGTATAAGGATAAGAATTAAGAATGCAGCTAGGCTTAGGAAAGTGACTGTGGTACATTCTTCTTGAAGATATATGTTCTCACTAATCACATAGTTGGTTAAAGTAGCAGGCATTTCTGTTCTATTGAGTGGCTTTAAGTCCAATTATGCAGTTTTTAGCTAATGTCAAGATGTTAAGTGTCACTATTGTATGTTTAGAGATATCTTACTGTGCTGGTCATTGTTCTGATTCCTGAGCATCACAGCTGGTTAGGACTACTGAGTATTTTCCTCTCTTGTTACCTTGCATTGCATCTTCAACTGTGAGAGGCAGTCTTCAAGGAGAAGGCTTTAAATATTATGTTGTATTTTTGTCATATTGATTATAATGTTTTAGAGAGCTTTTCCTTTGGACATGTTGGAGTCTAAATGTTTCTTGTATTTGGTTGCCTACTTGTTACTCTATATATCTAAATTTTTAAACTATAATTTTATCAAATATATTCTTTTAAAATCTCAATTCTTTTATCCCATATACATTCTGGAGTTTGGTCCACTAATCATTTCCTAGAGTTCTTAGATCTTGTGGCAATGTTTGTTTTTTTTTTTTTTTCCTTATTGATGTGAGTGTGCTTTCCTTGAATCTTCATCCCTGAGATTCTCTCTCCTTTAGTATCTTAACATACATATATACACATATTCATCCAGTTTGCCAGTTTGCCTCTTCATTCTATGTTGGTGACTTTTAGATCAAATAACCTTATTTATATAATTTTAAGGCCATTAGTCATTTAATAGCAAGCTTTGGAAATATTTACCAAGCATTTTACCCAATTTACTATTTGAGTTAGTAGTTGAAGAATCATGACATTTTGGAGCTGGGTTACTCTATCTTTTCATGTTTTCATGTTATGCTTCGTGCATTTGCTGTTACGGGTATCTGTTCAGTTTTATTTGAAGGGTTTCTTTTAAGAAGTTCCTCTTGAGGGCTCAATCTATAGCAATGCTCAGAAAAGCAAACTATTAAAATAACTATCAAACCATATGCTCAGTCTTGAAGCCTATTCATGCATCACAAATGATCATCAAATATCAAAACTTAGGGTGTGCTATGAAGTTGAAAAAAACTAGATAAATGTGGAAATAGTAAATGAACAGTATTAAAAATAAGCATGTAAAGAGGGAAAGGGAAGAATGTCAAATAAAAGAAGAAAAAAATGACACTGTTATGGAGAAAAAAATGAGAAAGGCAAGAGGAAAATGAATAAAATATGAATAAATACAATTAGAAAAGAAAAAAAATAAATAAAATAAAAATTTCCAATATTAACAAAGCCTCCAAACAGATAAATGTGAGAAGAGGCATATAAAAATTACAGAAAAGCTTCTCTTAATAAGAGAAGTCAAAATAATAAATGTAAAATAAAAATGGTGATAGTGGCAGAGCAAAGAAGAAAAAGGCAGTGGATTGGCCAACAATGAAACAGTCCATCAACAAAATTAGGAGAATTTATGAAAGGAGATAAAAATACAAATTTTTCTTTTTAAGACAATAAGGTATATGCTGATCAAAGTAAGTAACGGGGTGGGAAAAGGGACAAAAAGAAAAAAATATGAATTATTAGAGTGGTTTCTAACTTCTCTAGTATTTAAGACCGTGTTTGATGCACAAGTCAAGGAAAGGCCAGTCGAAGTTGTTCAGTCTGCACTTCACAACCATCTGAAGTCTAACAGAGCCATGCCTACTTAAGTAGCTTCCTTTATTTGTGTATGAGGGAAGCTACTGCAATAAATTCCTATAGGTTCAGGACTGTATTTGCACTTTAAATCTCTAAGTTCTGATCAAACTATTGCAAAGTTTATGTGGATGACAAGTATTGTGCAAGATCTTTACAGGAGGCAAAGGCTTGAGTTGGACACCTTCAAACTAGTTGGTCATCCAGACATGACTCTTCTGGATCTTCAAAATTCTCAAGACTTCAACACTGAAGGGAAGTAGTTGGTTCCAGAAGTTGATTTCCAATAATCTCAGACTCAGTATTATCAACCCTGGGGTTACTTGCTCCCCATCAAAGGCAGGGCTATTTTTCACTGTCTGATCATATCTTTCTGACACCTATGCTTTTCAGCTTGCTAGCACTCTCCACAATGGCCTCCTAAGGTTGTTCTTTACCTATGGGATGCTACAAGTTAAATTCAGGCTGACCAGTTACTGTCCCATTTTCAGATACCCAAGATAGCTCAGTTTTAAACAAGTTCTCAAGATGGCACCCAGGATGATAGAATGAGATCCCTTTTGGCTGCTGATCTGACTACAAGAGCATTTATCATCTTACCAAATTCTGCAACTGGATTTAAAGCTTGTAAGGGTTGAAAACTGCTCCTAGGATAGGCTATCTCTTCATTAGTGCCACCTGGCTTACCTTTTTTATGAAACTTCTGCTTCTCTGTACCAAGAAGTTGTGCTGCTGAATACTTAGTTTTATTTCCCAGCATACTCCCCATCTTTTCCTACATGCTTTTAGCTCATCATCATTTACATGGATTTCCATGGTTCTCTATCAGATAGCATCCATTTCTCCTTATTCTGACTTACTCATAAGGACACATGTAGGCAGCTTCTAGTTTGTCATGTTACCTCAAAATTCTATGTCCCTTAAAAAATAATGTTGGCAAACAACACCACCACCATGATGCATCGGATTCAACCACATGCATTTGAAAATGTTCTATGTGATTAGATATGTCAATATTTACAACCTGGAAATTACACACTGCATTTAGGATTTAAAAAGGCAGAATCAAAGCCCCATTGCTCACAGCAGTGTCCTTAATTCTGCTTATTTGCTTTCTTCTCCCCTCTTCCATTCCCTCACTTCCTTCCCGATACTGACTGCTTAGATTTTCTTTCTAATAAACTAAGTATACTCAGAAGTCTTTTCTTGGACTCTACTTTAGAGAGAACAGAGACTAGAAATTCAGTGTTTTAAAATCTTCTGGATATTCTAGTCTAATTTAAGAGAACACTGTTTCAATGAATATACATCTATTCTCCCTGCTCTACCACCTTCAAGTATAATTATCTTCCTTTATTTGGTCTCTTTGGTTAGGTTCTCACAAGAAAATGTTCCATTAGCCTGGAGAGCATGATCTGATCCTCTATCCAACTCTAATCATGTTAATTTCATGGCCTGCACATAGATGATACTCAGTGATGGGTGATTTCCAATTCATGTCATATTCTTCTTGATAATTTAACTCTCAAAGCAAAGTTCCAAGTTACATATGTTGTCATTTACGAACAAGTAAATTAAAGCTTAGAGTATCATACTATTAGTAAATTACCAGGAAATTTGAGATTACAAAATCTGTGTCTGTTTCAGTATAGCAAGTTATTACTCAGTAGCAGAATTCCTCTCCAGTTTGATGCTATACAGGAGCCTTTGGCAATGAATTGCTTCTTGTTTAGGATGAGATACTCAAGACAAAGTGGCTGAATTTACAGAGACATAAACAAGTGAGGATCTTTCATACAAAGAAGTGATATGAAGGACAGAGATAGAAATAAGCACAATCCTAACAGTCAGGCTCTATTGCCATGAATGTGAGAACAAACTAGGTCAGCCTGGACATATTCCATATCACACAGATACAACAGAGTATGAATTATTCCCTTGGAATTTCACAGTAGAAAACTGAAATGACAAGAATAGCCAAGGAACACAAGCTGCACAGACCATGAAAACTCACTTCTTATCCAGGCTAGGACGGAACGTATGCATAAATCTTACCATGCTTATTTAGAAAATGATCATTCTTACCTGTCCTCTGAAAGAACTAATTCATATACCATAGGAAGCCTTGTGATGTCTAGCATGGAGCAGATACTTATTAAGTGTAATTCTCTAGTCTGGCAGTGACAATTTGAAGACTCGGAATAAAAACAAAGCTAGAATGAAAGAGGAAAGCAAAATTGATCCAACTTCCATGACTTACAATGGGCTCCCAACAGGCCTGAGGAAGACATCATCACTGCTTTGAGAAAACACTTATGTAGTGATGAAATGACTATTAAGTGCTGACTCTGTATGTTAAAGCATACACTGATAGGATGCTATTAACCAAGACAGTGACAATGGCAGCAGATTCAGTTTATTGGGGAGGAAGTAGTATGCTTCAGTTTTAACATGTAAAGTATATACATTTTAGTATGAACATCGAGTTGAAACAACTTAGGAACAGGTGATTTACCTGAAATTCTAAGAATAACAAGTTCCTTTAAGGAGAAAATACATTACTTCAACAGTCAGTGGAACCATAGACAACCATAAAGAAGTACAAATTCTATTTGCCAGAAATGATGAGGAGGAATCCCTCCACTGAAGCTCATTCTCTTTTGTCCATCTGGCAAATGAAACACTATCTTTGAAGAAAATACCCTTTCCAGTTCATTGCTAGATTTCAATACAATGATTTTAGGTAAGACTAAACAGAAAAACAAATCTTATCTGATACTTCTCACCAAGTATTTGCTTCTCCAAAGTTAATTCATTCTCTCAAAGAAAAGTGCTGCCTGATAATGGGCCTTAGCCAATTGTTGGTTGGTTCTATAGAAACTGGGTATGTGCACGTAATCTGATATATTCTTTAAAGACCTTAAGTATTAGCTTCCCCATTCATTGACAAATAAGCAGAGTGGAACATTTAACATAATATCAGTGAAGTACTCAATTTCCTAGCTGCTAACAAAGTGATTGAATTTTAAGACAGAAGTTTAGTGTTCATTATCAGAAAAGCTTGGAAAGAAAAATATTTTGGATTTGGTGTTTTCTTGGATGCTGGAGTCTTTGTATTTTATCATGACACATTCTTGGCATGAGACTTAAGTCTAAACATGAACTTCACTGCTGTTCTGTATACAATTTAAACACATATCTTGAAGATGTGTATACTGCATTTTTTAGTGAGCCTGTATTTTGACAGTGATCCTGCTACCCTGCTACACGAAGGTATAGAACTTTCCACTTACAGAGTCCAGTTGGTACTCCACATGTGGAACATTTCACAC
This sequence comes from Grammomys surdaster, assembly GCF_004785775.1. Lineage (NCBI taxonomy): Eukaryota > Metazoa > Chordata > Mammalia > Rodentia > Muridae > Grammomys > Grammomys surdaster. Next base: position 7,798,593 of record NW_021604669.1, read on the forward strand.
TTTGTGTGGGAGCACTTATTAGTCTGTACTACAACACTATGCATTCTTTTAAACAAGGTCACCAGAACTCAGAAGCTGAGTACCAGTAAATGCAGAGTTCTTCTGCATATATGATAAGAACCAAGGCAACACCACTATTTTCAGACTAAGGACATTATTGGCTACATTTCTGAAGAGAAGACGCAAATTCAACATTTAGGGTTCAGTCATGATGGAAAATTTTACAGCTATCATTTTTAAACACAAATCAACAATATAGTATCAAACTTGAAACACAAACATTAGTAAATTTACTCCACACATGGGTTATTATAGGCACTAAGTTTTACTTTAATATGCAAATTTAAGCAACTACCTCACAATGACTTCTGCTAAAGCTTTCATCAGTAGGATCTTTGACAAAGTTTAGGTATCACAAGTAAATACAGAGGACTACATTTTATGTATGATGATCTTTGGCACATTTGTCAGTTGAAAAATCTCAAAAGGCAATAAAAATTCCTCAATGTTTTGCACATTCTTTTAATCCTCACATCAAAACATAAGGCCGCAAAAAGGCAAGCTGAAATTTTAGAGTATGTGGAACAACTTTAATAGAGTTTTACATACAGTACCTTACATAAAGAACAGTGTGTTTTGCAAATTTAAATAATATCTGAATGTACAGTGGCATGTATTCTTATCAAAGATAAATTCAAGTTCCCTGTCTATCAGTTCTTAGTGCCTTTATACAGATTGCTAGAACTGATAAACAGAATGAGGCAAAAAATATTCAAGTGTAATGTCATCAAATAGCCTCCTCTTAACAGTCTTTTCTTCCCTCTTTTAAAAAAATTTCAAAACCTGTACATACACTTTTAGTTTTTAAAAACAGTCTATTAAAAGGTAACATTTTATGTTAGCCACCAATTTGTATAGTCTATAGTAATAAAACTAGATATGTGTGATATAAATATGTTGATTATGTACATATGTATGTCGACTATTTAATCAAGCATACTCACTTATGCATACCTGCACATGTAGCACTGCGGCGTGCATACAACTCACACCAGGACTGGCAGACAGTAGGACCTAGGCTCAAAAATCCAGCAAGAGCTGAGTAAGCAACTTAGTTGCCTTTGGTTTCATAAATCTGTCCATTTGTGAACAAAGCTAAAATTTGTGAGTGTATATTTATATTTTAAAATAAAATTTGTCTTCAGAAATGAAGCTTTTCCAGTATTCCACTACTAGCAGTTAAAAAAAAAATCCACAGCCACAGATTATTTTCATATTTTTGTCACTCCTCATCCCAGCTGAGGTTTATAGTTTTTTTCAAAAGGCAAACACCAAGTGTATCCAGGATGAAATGTAGGCTGAAGTCTGGATACCACGACTTACCTACACAGAGCACACCCAGCATGTGGTGTACAGGTTTGTATGGGTTAATGGCATTGCATATGGCGGGTGGAAGGATTCCTGCAATATTCAAATCCTGTCTCCAGCAGTATTAACATTTGGCACACTGGGCCCTTCTGCAAGCCACTTTACTTTTAAAGAGCACAATGCCCGCAATAAATTCCAATTATTTGGTGGGTTTCTTAAAATACATTCATAATGAAGTTAGAATTCCACAATTATTTTCCTCAAAGTGAGACTTCCATTGTCAGTTTTCTGATTAAAATACATTCATCACCCAAGAAATAATTCATGATCCTACAAAAGTTTAAATAATCTAAGTTTCTTTGCAGCTGTATCCAACTGCTAGAAGGCAATTCTTAGAGCAAACTTGTAGAACTCTCCAGAACTTGAATTTCCTTACAGTGTGGTTTTGGCCAAATGCTGGTTTATAAACATGGATTTCTCTTCTAAAAAACCTATATAAATACATCATAATTCTGTCTATAGGTAACTTGAGCTTCATGAAAGGAACTATAAGTATCTTGTCAATTCCATTCCTTTAGTGCAGCTTGCTTTATACTCACTGATTCTTGGTAGAGATGACATTATCATTTGCAGCTTGTTCACTCATTTTTAATGTTAGCTTCCTTGATAAAATAGTTCTTCATTTTCTTTCCAAGATGCCATACTAATGATGTCACAAATCAATAAATGACCAAACATTAAGCTTTTGGACTATCCACCTAGCAGTAAAAGTGATTCAACTGAAGAAAGACATATTCTTGTCACCAAGTATTTACCGCTGTTATACAGAGCAAAGAGTTGCAATTTGTTGTACTTTGCCCACGTCAAGTAAGAGTTGTTTTATGTGGCGTTTAAGTTGGGGCAGTCTTGCAAGGGGATCTGGTGGCTCCAACTCCCCTGTGAAATCAAGCCAACTTTCCAGAACTAGAAGAAAGAGGGGAAAAAGTTTAAATGGTATTGAGAACAGCCAGAAGACAATCTATTAGAAGGATGGAATGGTGACTGAAATGAGAGTTCACTTCCCTCTTTACAGAAGGCCAATGCACTAAGTCACTCCACTCACAACAGTTCTAATCCTTCTGGGAAAAGTTCACCTGCTATCTCAGGCACTTTTCCCCGAGAAATACTGGGGATTGAACCCAGAGCAGGTGTTTAAACACTGAACTACATGTCCAGCCTCATTCTCCAGTATCCTACATGTGTATGCGCGCGCGCGCACACACACACACACACACACATACACACACACACACACACACTTCATTCAGAACATCTTCCCCCAACGTATATAATATGCATATATATACATCCACATATTTCACTAGTATGTCTCCTTCATTTTTTTCTGAAACAGAACTAAAAGTTCCTTAGGCCTGCTCAAACTTTCTACTAATTTAGATAATAGTTTTCATTTCATCTTCTCCTTGTGTTCATGTGTACATGTATGTGTGCAGGAGAATGATTGTGTGTGCATGTGATGGTCAGAAGACAAACTGGGCGATGTTTCTTAGACACCATCTATCATCTGTTGGAGATCAGGTCTTTCATTGGCCAGGAATGCTGCGAAGTAGCTAGGCTGGCTGGCCACACAGTACCAGGAATTAACATGCCTCCACTTTCCCACCTCATCATTGCTGGGATTCCAAGTGCATACGATCACGCCTGGCTTTTATTTGCATGGCTTTTATGAATCTGGACTTAGGTGCCCATATTGGCAAAGTAAGTACTTTCACATTGAGCCATCTCCCCAGGTCACATCTTCCGCATTAACAAAGGAAAAGGGAGAGGTTTCTCAGAACCCTTTCCAGGATTACACTTTATTGAAATATGACCCCCCCTCAAGTATACTCAAATTTTATGCAGAATTCAATTAATCAATTATATGCTCACTTCTAATTGTTTCCTTTAAGAATCTATTAAAAATATGTAGTTATTAAGATACATTTTCATTTCTTCAAAATCTATATAAGAGAAACTAACTCTATTTAATCAAATTAAAAACAGATGCAAGATGCTTCTGAAATAGGTATCTACCACCTCTCTTAAGAGAGGAAAAAGCAGAAATACAGTATATATCAACTTAGTACAATGTAAAATTTACAGATAGAGGACTAAAGGCTGGAGGCAGGCTATGATCTTTGAGATCAGGACAAAATAGTCAGCGCAAAAGAAGCATATGAGATTGAGAATCCAGGAATTCAATTTATTCCAGTTTCTCAAATATAAAAAGGGGGCATTTTTCTGCCTACTTTTTTTTTCTATGTGATGATAAAATTTACAAAAACGTGAGTAAAATCTATTTGAAAATTTATATGTAAATTTAAGGTTTACTTGATTAACTTGTAGAAGTTAATTCTACTCAACAAATATTAGCTAACGTGAAATTGAATATACTGACTTCATAGAAAATATTCTTTAATGAAACTAGCAAACACTTCACAAATATTCTATATTGAATGAGGCATATAGGCAGTATTTAATAAATATCCATGTTAAGAATAAAACAAAACAGACAAGAAGTCACTACTAAGGATAATATCCAGCTATCCTGTATTGAGCCTACAACAACCTGAATATGCTAAATACAGTGTAAAGAAAGAGACAGAGCTAGGCAGCCAGGTGGTATCTGTAGTTTGCATCCTACAACTTAGTTAAAGAGCTTCTTCATAACACTAAACACACGACAGCAGCTACACCTGAGCTCTTGGCTACATTACCGTCCACTTCTTTTTCTATGAGGTCCATCCTGCTGGTGACTTCATTCTGCACATTTTCTATATGTGTGAGGAGATTTAGCTGCCACTGAAGATGCGAGTCTCCTGGGCCCTCCGTGCCCTTTTTATCATTATAAACAAACACTTTATTCCCTGAAGCTGGATTCTTCTCCAAAGGTCCAGTGGGAAAAGTAGAACAAAACAGAAGAAAACAAAACACAGAGAACTAGATGAAATGCTACTTCAAAATGAGAAGGATACAGAAAAATCTATTACACTTCTTAGATAGGCAAAAGCCAATCTGACTATGAGAAAATCTTTAGAGAAAGATCTTATACACCATCAAATTCCATCTGGTATTCTTTCTAGAATAAAGGTGTCCCTATATCCATTTTCCATGCCTTCTAGAGTGTAACCCAGAGAAGAAGGTTCCAGTAAAATGTGCTAAGTAAATAAAAATTCCATTCCATAATTGGAGTGACTAAGTGATGTGGACCATTTTATTTTTCAGTTAATTTTAACTGGTGACACAAATGGAGTGAGGGCAAAATAATTATTGGAAAAAAATCAACTTAACTGTCAAAGATTGGTTTAAAAGTTCAGCTAATGGCAAACTGGCCTTTACTGTTGTGGTTACACTGATGAGATAACAGAAGGTAAGAATCTTTGAAAAAACTTGAGAATACAGGACATATGCATATAAAATATCGATTTAGATTTGCCAAAGGTAGCTAATTTCATAGGATATTAATTTGTCAAAATAATTTACCGTAAGTTTCATAAAATATAAACTTTCCAAGATCAGTTATCAACTTCTGGTGATGATTACTTGACATTTACAAAAGACAGAATAACAAATAACTAATTTAAAAGTGGACTTGCTAGTGAAAAACCAATAAAACTTGAGGGCTCCTTTTAATCTCAATGTTAACCCTGACAAACAGGAGACATGTTTCCACAGTTACTGCACAATGGGATTGATATGTGGACACAGATGCTTTAGTGTGATCCTCTGTCCAAAACACATTAAAGGAAGACAAATTATGACTCCATATACACTTGAATGATCCCACACAAATTCATTTTCCTTTTTATACACAATATGGTCCATTAATTTCTAAAGATATCTAAGTATGCTTAGGAACTGAAAACTTTAGGGTAGCAGTTGAATGGATTATAACAACTCAGTGTTTACACAGATAATATTTTGTGGTGGAGAAAGGAAAAAAAATCTTTAAGCAGGTATTTACATACTAGAAAAGCCCGAGGACTAGGTGTGCTTAATTCCATCAGCTTCTTCTCTTGCTTTATGAGAACCATTACCTTCTCTGACACTCCACGATCGTTTACTGAGTACAGAAGATGGCTTTTATCTGGCACATGGAGTTCCCCATCTTCTTCAAAACTGCTAGCATCATCATCATCTGAGCTTCCAGGGTCAGTGAGAGACTGGCAGTCCTGACTAAAGCTTTGTGGCTTTTGATAGCTGTGTTCGCTTGTTATGTAAGTTTCTTCCATTTTCAGGGGTGGTTCTTTATGGTTCTGTACATATTTCTTTCCCTCTGAGTTAGCTGTGTCCTGAAGTGTTACTTTTTTCTCTGCTCCAGCTACTACCTGATTTTGGTCTTTCCCCTTCCCAGAATAAGCCCAGAGATGAAGGTCAGGATGATGTTTATTCCTTAAAACAAAAATGGAGAAACAGCACGTCATGAAAAGAATGGTAACAAGCTAAAAATTGTAGTAAATTTGGCAACCATGTGAAGAAGGGGTCAGGATCAAAGACAAAGTTGTCCTTTAAGTTGACTCCTCTAACATTTTATCCAAAATCCAAGTCCTCTCAGTTTTAATGATACAATACTCAGAAAATCAACAATGAACTCAATTTTGTTGATTATTAATGACACTGATATATACATTTCTTTGTAGAATTTTTGTTGTCACTGCATGATATATAACTTTTATGTGAACATATTTTATAACCTTTAATCAAAATCAAAAAAGCCATCCCTATTCATGAGAAAAAAAATTACAACTGAACCCATAAAAAATAAGTCTATTCCACTGTAGCAATTGTAAATGACATATGATCGTACAGACTTTTCTATACATACAAAATTATAAAAAATAAGAAAATATGGGGCTGGACAGATGGCTGAGCAGCTAAGAGCATTTTCTGTTCTCGCCATCCGGTTTGATTTTCAGCACCACATCAGGTGGCTCACAACTGCCTGGAACTCAGTTTCAGGGGACTAACTTAGTGCCCTCTTCTGGCACACACTTGGGTGTACATACATACACATGGGTGCTCACACATAAACATAAAATAAGGACAATTAAATCTTTTTGCTGTTGGTTTTTAAAGAGGGGTATATTTCTTTTTCTTTTTATACAAGCAGGCCTCACCTTACTTTTCCTTTTTCCTAAGCAGCACACGCTGGGCATCTTGCCACACCAGTACACACAGATACTCTTTATTTAGACTTTAATGGTTAAATGGTATTAATTGCCAGTTTAGTACATCCCATCAGCTCTCTATCAATAGATGTGTGTCACTGCACATGTTAGAATACTACAGTCAGATCACTTTCCAGATAAAGAACTGCAGAATAGAATATATTTTTATTTTAGCTGCTGTACAATTGGCCTCCAAAGAAGGTTCACTATTTATACTCACAACTATGGTCTATGCTCACTTAGGGTGCTCCATTTTAAATAAGAATTAGATCACGAGTAGTGAAGTTTGTAGCACAATACATTCTGCAATAAGCAAAGCAGGGCTCTACTCAGAATTAAGTGCAAGGTTTCTCAGAAGGTATGACTCCTCCTAAAGTGGTGGTTTTCAACCTTGCTAATGAAGAACCTTCAATACAGTTCTTCATGTTGTGGGGACCCAATCCATAAAATTACTTTTAGTACTACTTCATAACTGTAACTTTGCTACCGTTATGAATTACAATGCGAGTATCTGTGTTTTCTAGTGGTCTTACCCAACCCCTGTGAAAGGGTAGTTAGACCTCCTAAAAGGTTGCAACCTAAAGGTTGAGAACCACTGACCTACAGGCTTTAAAGTTGGCTTAAATTAATAATTTCTAAATGAGATTCAAATTAGCTTTCTTCTAGTAATACCCATTTATAATTTCTTAGTTTATAACCCTTTGTCTTTTAAACTCCTAGCAATTTAATATCTAGAAAATAGTCACTTTAAATTCTCAATAGTAGAAGGCATACTAGAAAAAAAAAAAAAAACTAGTTTTTTGGCTCCACAGTCTAGTGGAATGAATCTTGCCATGCTGTTTGAGGACAGGTGGCATAACCCTTTGAAAACCTATGCCTATAGCTGGGCCTAGTGACACACACCTGAATCTCAATTCAGGAAAACTTTAAGACCCAAGGTCTAGGTAAAAATAATGATAGCTTCAGTACACATACAATGTACCAAAAACAGCAGGCTCAAATCTAGTCATCAGGAAATGACAGAAAGGCATCTTCTAGGGAAACTAAAAGACCTGGATGTCTAAGAAATCATAATTCATTTAGAGATTAGGCTTTGATATAGCTGGAATGGTTGGTCAACATACTAAGGGAAGTGTGTGTCAATAAAATTCCTATTATTCAAGGCATTTGGTCAGGGGCAGAAGAAGTTATTATAGCATGAAAGAGACTATTGTTCTGCTTCATTAATATGAATCCTGCTATTAAATGTGAAGAATGAAACAAAAGAAGAATGGAGCCACAGAAATGAAAAGGTACAGAAACTTTTCCCACGAAGTAAAGCTGCCTAGCTAAGACAAGAGAGGAAGCAGAAGAGCAAATCAGAAGTACACCAAACTTAAGAGGACAAAGAGGAAAGGATGTAAGGCCTCAGAATGCAGATGTGGCAAATCTTGGGACATTATATAAAACAAAAGGCTCTCTCCTTTATTCTTTAAACAACTATGGTCTGGCATTAGAAGGCCTCAAAACTATCCAGATATGTTACTTAGAAGGAGCTAGGCTTTCCTTAAGGAGGAACTGTCTGAAGGCACAAAATGTTAGGATGCACAGCAGAAAAGGTGATCCCGAATCTACTGCCTCCTCACCCTTTCTGAGTACATCTTAAGGTAGTTAAAGAATACACCCTCATAGAATGAATTCATCTCATGCTATGATCAGAGATTGAAAACAGACTCACTGTATCAGCTACAGTTAGCTTTGTGCACAAAACATTAGCTCTAATTTTTTTTTTCAAATAGTAGGATGTGAACCAGGTAGACAGAGCTTGTCATCATCCAAAGGGTTATTCATTCTTATTCCCCTCATCTCGAGACAGGACTTCTTTGTATAGTCCTGCCCGTCTATCCAGGAATTCACTGTGTAGATTAGGCTGGTTTTCAAACTCAGAGATCCACCTGCATCTATCTCTGCCTCCTGAGTGCTAAGGTTAAAGGTGTGTGCTACCACTGCACAACATTTTTCGTACTATAGATTTTCTTTTAAATATTCTGTCTTCTGAAGTGCTACTGTGAACCTCCAAAAGACTACCTGATAAGCTATCATATAATCTGCAAAGAAAGACAGTTTTATCTTAAACTTCCCCCCAAATAAAATAATTTTAAAAGCTTACCTGCATTTGTTTTTTAGTTATTTTTTACATTTGTGGTTAATTGATGTTATGCTTTAATTTCTTAGATTTATATTCAAATTTGTAAGAATGGGACTGCAGAGGGCTCACTGGTTAAGAGCACTTGCTGCTCTTGCGGAACACCTGGGTTCAGTTCTCAACACCCGCACGGTGGCTTATAATTGTGCTTAACTCCAGTTCTTAAGAATTAACCCTCATCTTGCCTCTGCAGGCACCATGTGGTGCACATACATAAACACAGTCAAAATATTGATACACATAAATAATTTTTAAAATGTGCAAGGCAGTACGTGGCTCAGTTCACTTACTTTAGTATTCCAATCTTAAGCTGTAATCCATGCAGTACTTCAGTTACACCATAGACATCAGCAAGAAGATGATGTGTGGAAACTATTTTTTTGGCATTGAGATGAGAATAATTTTCTTTTAAAAAAGATAACCCATACATTCTTCCATTATTCAACCATTCCTTATCATAACGATATTTTGCACTCCATCTCTGACCTGCAGATGAAGTTGACATTGAAGTCATAAAGGATTCTATTGATCCAGATCCTCGTTCCCACTAACGCTTCTCAGTGAATAAGACAATGTCTACCAGTAAAAGTAGACTCCAAACTCAGATGGTATGCTGAGGAAGGGTGAGATGACAAGAGCCCCTCAGCACTTCTGCTCTGCCAGCATCTGAGGAGAAGGAATGTCACTGAGGGGTCAGTGGCAGGTGACACCCTGCCAAGGGAACCCTGATACACTATTTTCAATTGTTATCTACCAACTATCTTTCCTCCAAGATGGCTGGCAGGAACCATAGGTCTTTCTTTCACGTTCTGCTCATACCCAGAAAAAAACAAAGCTACAGTTGAACAAGTAGGGATCCTGCCTTCATGACAATGATCTCACAAAATCCTACAACATTCTAGAGCTTGATGCTAATACATACTGGATCCTCTTACAATTAGATGCTCCTGTGTCTGTTTAACTACGAGGTGGATGAATAATTTGAATCAGTCATCTCTCCACAGTGTTTACAGATAGAAGGTATCCAATAAATGTAACTGAATAAAAAGTGAAAGTCTATATTTGTTATTGAAACATACAATAAATAGCAAATATCTATACTATAAGCAGAAACAATAAAAACATTTATATTCATATAGCTCTGAATAATCTCTTGGTTCTTTGTTTGCACATATGAGGCCAGAAGTTACGCTTCTTTACCACTTTTTACTTCAGCTTTTGAGACAGGATCTTTCATGGAATCTGGAACTCACTGATTTGGCTAGACTGGGGTTCCAACAAAGCCCAGGGATACCTTATATCTCTACTTCTACACTACTGGGATTATAGTTATGCCCAGATTTTTACACGGATACTAGAGATCACAACACATCCTCCTGCTTATGGGAAGCACTTTATGGACTAAACCATTTCCCTACCCCCTTAATTAATTATTTATGTTTAAATGTATGACTGCTCTATTTGTATGCACTCCTAGATGCCAGAAGATGGCATCAGGTCCCTTTACAGATGGTCATGAGCTATCATGTGGTTGCTGGGAATTGAACTCAGGACCTCTAGAAGAGTAGCTAGCTAGTGCTCTTAACTGCTAATCAATCTCACCAGCCCCCTATCTTGCTTCTTAAATTTTTTTTCCTTTATCCTTTCAGTGAGCATGAGAACAGTTCATCTGCCTAATAACTAGTAATTCTCTGCATTGATAGCTGAAAATATATTCTACATGCAGAATGTGTTACTTAGCATAGAAGTAGGCATGACAAAGCAAGTACAATGGATTGAGAGTCAAAAAAGTTTTTCATCTCAGTATACCACTCAGTGGTACCTCTTCAGGCACAAATATATGACTTCCCACGTCTAGCTGCTTCATCAGGGAAATAAAAGGTGTAAGTAAGGTTGTGGAATCCCATTTACTCTGCAATAAATTGGGTAAACTTTTCAAAACTAATCAGATGGTTAGCAGGCAATGAATACTGGCCCATTCAAATCAGCATAAATAATCCTAGCTAGAAAACAATACCCAGGAGTAGGCAAAAGCTAGCTTCAGGAGAAGTCATAATCTCCCTTTTGGTAAGGTGGTATGTAAATATGTCTACAAAATGTGCTTGTGCAGGTGATTACTATGAAAGTCATGCTGTAACAGTCAAAAAGTATCTTCAACCCACGTTATGGCAGAGGAGTCTAGCTAACCAAGAAGTGCAGGTGCTCTACACAGTGGCCAAACTCTGGAGTCCGCGTCACACAACCCACACGGGGCGGAGGGCCTCACCCGGAGGGTCCCGACAGATGTAGCAGATGTACTGCTCCGGAATGCTGTCCTCCAGGAGCCCCATGCACACACTGTGCTGCCAGCATAGGCACTCTTCACACTGCAGAGAACAGAAGAGACCCATAGTGCTGGCAGAATCGGCACCCGCAGACCAGGATAGGCAAGGCAAGGCAAGGACTCACATTGTCACCTTTTAACTAGCTGGCCTGCCCTCCTGTCCTGCCAATTCAAGTCCTATGTGCCACAAGAAAAAGTCATATTTAAGATGAATTTTATCAATGAAATATTCAACTATTTAAAGAACTTCTTTATACCACATCTATTAAAATATGCTTTAATAAATCATAAAAAAACCACTTACTGAAGCAAATTTGTAAAATGTCTGTGCAAGGACACTTAAACAGTCATGGGGTAAAGCTCTAAATTCACAGCACCTTTATCTGAGACACCACTAACAAAGAAAAAGGGTGGTTACTTTCTTTATTTAATCTTGTAACCAATGTCTCCTAATTTTTCTACATAATCAACACAACTGCAGGCCATGCTTCCTTGGTTTCTTAGAGAAACCCTTCTTATAAGCAGAAGTTGCTAACTCTTGCAACAAAGTTCTCTTTCTTCTTTTGGGAATTCGGGACATTTGGGTTTGATTTCCAATCCCCAAAGGATACATATAAATTTCTGATTATTGACTGTCAGTAAAAACCATGCTGTAGCCAAACTCTACACTGTGGAGGAAGACCCACCTTCAGGGTCTTTAAACATTTCAGCAAGAAGGCCTAAATCTGTTACAGATAACCTAAAGTGAACAGTAATACTCACAAGCCAAGTGTCTACTTGATTCAATGCAGAGATTTCCTAACCAGTACTGCTAGAAATGAAAGCATGGCAATATGTTAGAAACTACCTTTGAGGGATGGCTAACGAAAAGGAAAAGCTCTCTGGTCCACCTGCTCAACACTCACAGTGATCCAGAACTGTAGGGCAGAGGCTGCTCAAGTACCTGGATCATGAAGCCATTCTCCTCATCCAGTTCACAGATACACCGTACAATCTCATTAAGGGCATCATCTTCATCCTGAGACTCCTCAAAATTAGTTGAATCAAAGTCTTGGTTGTACTCATCCCCACTCAGAAGCAGGCTCTCTGTGGAAGAGTCATCCAGGAATTCCACATCTGACAAGTCTGGAACACATAAAAGTGCACACCACTTCGACTATGTCATTTATCAGGAAGGGGCTTTAGGAAGTGAGTATAAGCGTTTCAGCAGAGCAAACACATGCAAATTGAGTGCCTACCTCTAGAACAAAACTAAACAACAAACAAACAAAAACATTTAAATTTTTTGTAGTTCACATACACTGCTGAAAGTAATACTGAGTAGCCACCATTTTTTGGCTAAGACTAACAATGAAACTTATTAGTTTCTATACAGTTTGCAAACATTTCATTGAATGTTGCTAAATATTAGTCCTTTTTGGTCATGAAACAATGAGTTTTATTACTTGTAGTATATAGTAATACCCTTTTAATCAGCTACAATTGCACTACATATACCAAGCATTATACTAGGCACTTACATACATATGACATAGTTGATTTGTGCAACTAGGGCATGATAAAGGCAATTAAATATCAACTGCTTAGCTAGTCGTGGTTGCTCACACCTCTAAACCCAGCATTTGGGGGCTAACGACAGATGATCAATTGTTTGAGGTCATTCTGGGCTACAAAGCAAGACAATAAATGAATGGCAATAATAATGTAAGAACAGATTTTAAACTAAAGGAAAGTAGCATGCAATTAACATAAACATACATGGTCCAAATATCAGGTTTCATGGTACTGGCATACATATTTTAGTAAGTCACCCAGAAATTTTTGTTTAAATAACTGACTCACAAGTATAAAACACAAGTTTGGCTCAATTTGTCAGACAAACAACGTGGTCACTGGGCTGGAAGTTGTGTAACATACACAATCAATGTTCGTCTTATACAAATACAGGAGAAGCCACAGGACAATGATTCTGAGCAGCTTTATAATATTTGTTCCCTTTAAACTTCTACCCCTCAGCTGTCACTGCTATATCCTAGAACAGAGTTCTTAAGAGAGCTTCCAGATCTCCAATGCTGGCTGGCATCACCAGGAAATCTGTCAGTAGAAACTCTGAAGGCAAGGCTCTAAAATGTGTTTAACAAGTTCTACAGGTGGCTGTGTTGTACGCTTATGTTTGAGAGCCTCTGCCTCTTTCATTTTCCAAGCACAGGACAATAGACAAAGAGCAATAGGGTACAGGCCTGTGAGCACCTACTCTCTCAGGTGTTATCACTCCAGCTCCATTCCATGCCTACAGCAGCCTCAAACAAAAGCCACCTGCAGGCCCTGATGGCTCTGGAGATAGCCAAAATATAAGTTTCCAAGAACCACCAAGCTGCTGCTCTATCTTGACAGGATACACCCATAAATGTTATATACCTCTCTGCTCTGTGGTTGGATTCAAGACTGTAATATTTTAAAGGCACCAAAGCAAGGATTACAAATGACTGGACCAAATGGAAAAAAAATCCAACCAACCAACCAACCAACCAACCAACCAACCAAAAACTAAAACTGCACCTGTTGGTAAAGAGAATAGATGGAAGAGAGGGACTTTTTCTTAATCCTTTCCCCTACCTCAAACTTTTGAAAATTAAGATATCAAAATCACATGTTGCCTATTTTTAACAGTAAAGAGAAGAAAATTTTCTTTGCCCTTAGCAGACAACTTAGGCCTAGAAAAAATTAGGTAGTAACAGAACAAAGAAAATATAATGTGGTACATATAGCATCTATTGCATTCAGAAGGCATGCAGAAAGTTTCACACTGAGAATCTCAGGTCTTATTTTAAAACTATCATACAGTCACACATACTTTCACCACTAAGATCAACAGAGAGAATTGCCCTCGGGTACTGAGAAGTTGTAGTTTTCTCTGTAAATGTGCTTCGTGGAGCCAGAGAACTTCCAGAAGATCTAGTAAGTGGAGAAGAACACCTTTCCAAAAAGTCCAGGGAACTGTCTTCATAGTCCGAATAGTCTGAAACAGAAGAAACAGAAAAGCACATTACTAAAGTCTCAAAAAACCAAGAGTTATCACAAGTCATGAAGATATACAAAACCATCACACAACCACTTCATTTGCCATCTGTGACCAGCCAACTGATAAATGTGTTGACAAGAACAAGCAAAATCAGTAAGTAAGCCCATATAGTGTAGACACATGGGACTACCAGGAGCTAACTGGTACCAGTACACTCTTATAATGAAAAAATGGTAAAGGATCATTTGTACATTTTCCTCCATCATATTCACAGCTATGTCTGCAGCAAGGTAGGGAAGGGGGAATTAGCCTATTTCTTTCAACTAAGGTAAGAGGTTCTCCTACTCTTACCTACTTCTCTCTAGCATAACTATAGTGATCATTTTATCAATTAATCTTACACATGCACACCTAAGATAAACTTCCGAAGGAAATAAACTGGTGTGTCAAAGGCCTGCTGTTCTCAGCCAGGGGTAAGTCATACAGGCACAAGCAAGGAAAAGTCATACAGCTTACTGAGGGAGGGGTGTGGGAATAGAGGGAGAAGAACATAGGTGGGAGGTAGGCTCTGGAGCCAAAATAACAGAGCACACTTGGCAAGCTCATGACTGCTGGAGCACAGTGTGAGAAATAAGTAGGACAGGCTGCCCTGAGAGCAGCAGCAACAGGGTAAAAGGGAGTTTTAGCACTGTTTAATTTTTAGGCTTTATTGTAATATTACCAACAGCCATTCACAAGTTTTAAAGGGAAATGAGATGAGGCATAGATCCATTTCATTTCTGCAAGTTCATTCCAGTAGTAGGACAAAGCAGGAAGTAGAAGATAGATGAGGAGAAGAGAGGATGGGTCACAGGCCATAGTTGTGGTATACACACATATGCCAGTGACTGACTAGCAAGGTGACAGCTGAGAAGAAGCTGAGAAGCATGTAGTAAAAAAGACGGGAAGCTGATAGCAGTGGTGGAAGGCATCAGGATGGTTTTTCTATTTGATGGATCAAATGCTGAAAGTGAGTCTGTGATAGGGCTAGGAGAAGACATAAGAGAAGAAATAGATAGTTAGAAAAGGGATTTTATTTTAGATGGAGAAAACTAAATAGACACCATCTATCTGCTTCTAGTGCTGAGAAATTTCAGAATTTCAATAGGGAAGGACATTCCTTTCATTTTAGCAGGGACAGAGGAGAAGATGGACATGTTCAGTGAAGTGCATCCATGTGGACAGAAAGCAGGTTTCACCTCCTATGTCTATTGTCTCAACTGAGCATGAGTTAAAGGCATCCACCAAGTAGGCCAGAGAGTATGTAACTGGGGGGTGGGGGGGAGGATGTTTATAGGAGCACAATCATGACAGTATGACCAGTATTAAGTTCAGTCCTTCATGTATGTTTATGACCTAGTCCCTGGCTCCTGTAAATGATTAAGTTTCATGGTGGAGGAGAATTCACATTGCAGGTTAAATTAAGCTTCAGGCTGGCTGTAAAGCAGGGAATATGCTACAGGCTATCACTGTGGGCCCAGTGGAATCCTATGGGCCTACTTCAAATGAAAAAGGTAACAGAATCAATCCAGGCAAGAATTGGCTGGCTAACACTCCATTGAAAATGAGAAAACTGGAGACAAGACTCATGATAGCTTCTGAAGCCAGAAAAGGAAGGAACATAGACTATGAACTATTTGCTGATGCCTCTAGAAAGAAATCATAGCTTTAGCTTAGAGAACTATTCTGGACTCCTGACCACCAGAATTTGAAGTTGTTTTGTAAACAACTAGTATTTAGTAGGTGTCTCTGAGAACTTACACAATGATCACCATACAACCTAGAGTACCACTAACTTGAAACCAATTAAAGACTGCCAAGAAGACAGTTTAATTAAGTTCTGTATGCTAACTCTCAGTACTCTCAGAACTACAGTGAATACAGTTTGGCTGCTAATGCTATTTTATGAACCAAGGAATCATGGCAGAAGACATTAAGTACACAGTTCTTAAACAGCCCAATGTTACTGGTAAAAACAATATTCATATCCAGATGTCCTAGTAGCATGATTCCAGGAACTTCACTCTTAACCAGCAACCTGTAAGAGGACTAGAATTTGAAGTCTGTAGAAACTGGAATGTCTGTTAAAGCCCAGGTTTCTGTCCACCATCCCGTACATAGGAAGTGGGAACACTGCCATGTCATCCTGCTGCTGCCACATAATGGAGCAATCTCTGCATAACACGGCTTCACATCTGCATAATACTACATTATTATATAGGCAAGGATGGAAATGATGATTATTACACTAGATATCTTTAGCACTGCATAATAATAACCTTAATTAACCTTGATGCTGCTCAGGAGCAATAGAAACTGCTGTAACCACTCTACAGGAGAAGAGACTGAGACATATAAAATATAAATGATCTGCCAAAGGTTATTCAGTTGTAAATGTTATGTCCAGGAAATGAAACCGATAACCTATAGTGACTTCTTTCTAAGCAAAAGGAAATGAAATAGGCTAATCATATAGGAGTGAAAGAAAGCACAGCTATGTTTAGAAAATGAACATAGTTGACATTTAATTGGTCTATTCTGTATTAGCAAATATATACAATGACTTGGCATTTTATCTCACCTACATTTCCACTTTAATCGCCTCTGGCTATTAGGAAAAAAGTCTCTTATGTTACAAGGGTCAAGTGAGGGTACCATTATTATCCTTCCCAGCTTTGCGACAGATTTCATAAAACACCTATATAAATACCAGGCCTTCCAGGTAGACATTGATATGTGTGTCCTATCACTTAGATACACCAATGCCTGCATGCAAGCTCACTGAAGAAAACTGTGTCCATTATAGCCATGGGTTTTCTGCATTTACAGCTCTACTTCCAATTGATCTCTGAGGCCTTTGGTCTCACAGTAACAGGTACACGGAAGAGACCTCCACAAAGGAACAAAGCTAAAACCTGATAAAATGTCACTCACAAATTCCAAAATGGCAACTTACTACCCACAAGGTGAAGACAATGCCAGTTTTCTATCTGGAAAATTAGTTCTGATAATTCAAACATAGTTTTACCCACTACTGCATGGGGGTTATAAAGAACTACTTACATAAATGACACTTTCCTAATGGCATTTATACAAACAGGTAAGCTGGACATTTCAGAATACCAACAGAGACAAGAGAAAATTACTCAAGGCAAGAATAAAGTCTGAAGCAATCTTTAGGGTAAAGGAAGAAAAATACAAAACTGAATCCGAAGCCAACTGTGCAGGCTTGAATCTGATTTTCACTACCTGGTAGCTATGAGTTAAACAAATTTCCTTCTGCTATATTAGCTATAAAACACAGCTATCAGACTGCACTTCAAAGGATTAACAAAATAAATTCATATATATGAAATCCTCAGATTCTGTTTGGTATACAAAAAATATAAGCAGGATATATAAAATATTATTGAGTGACAAATAAAAATTAATTTCTCCCACTGTGTTAATACTAGGTACAAACAGTTTAGAATAAGACTTACACAGCAATAATGTGAACTGCTCAGCATTAACTGTCTTTAAAATGTCAGCCATTTGAAATCTCTTATTGCCTGTTTGAAGTCCATTCTAATTAATTATCTGTGAGATCATCTCTTCTAAGATGAATGCAAACAATCCAGGATAACTTTCCTCTAGTGTAATAATATTGAAGATGCTGGAGATGAAGAGACTTAACAACTCTTACTTATAAATAGCAAGGCTTCCACGTATCCTCAGTATTTGCCACAGCTATTTGGACAAAGGCCACTTATAGGCCGGACTTTAAAATGTAAACAAAAGAAGGCCTTTTTGTTAAAATATATAAATATATGAGCCAGAGAGAGTTCAGTGAGTAAATCAATATGCTCACAGCCAAACCTGATGACCTGAGTTTGATTCCTGGAACCCAAAAGATGAAAAGAGAACTGAGTCCTGCAAGGTGTCCTCTGACCTCCACACACATTTTAATGTACACATAAATTAGTATAAAAGAGGGGGGCATATCTTTATTTCAGGAGATAGATTCATATATTAATTTGTTATTTTAAATATGGTCCTTAATAAAAGGTTATTAGCCTGATCTCCAATCTAAGGGCAGATTTTCCTCTGCTAATTCTGAATACCCTTCCTCCTTTCAGGTGTCCCTTGCTCCTGCTCACAAATCCTGCCTGTTCCTGGCTTTGCCCTAGTTATCCCTGTCTCCACTCTCCTGGGTTTTCTGTCTGGGTACTGAATGGTGGAGCACATCAGTGCCCTGACAAGGCATCGGAGGCATACATAACCAGCTGTTGTCACTGCCCTGGGCACTGAGGCAGTTCACCCATCTAGCAGTTGTGTTAGTAGGTTGATACACATTTCTCACTCAGAGGACAGTGTTATCGGCCCTGGTTAGAGGTATTTATTTACATGGCTCCATTTATTCCTAAGCTGAGGTTATCTCAGTTTTGTATCCTACAGTGTTGTTCATGAAAGGACCAGAACAGTATGGAATGGGGATGAGGAACAAGGTGGACACAGAATGCTTACGGTGTTCAAGATTCCCCAGGAAGTGGTTTTAAGCTTGCCAGCCCCACTTTGATTCAGAATCATCAAATTTACTCTGCGGACTTTAGAGTTAGAGAATATGAAAATGTCAAATTCTCTAGAAAAATTAGAGTTGCAGAGAGAGCTGGAATCTAAAGAATTTGTCTAGTGCTTATGACAAGACCTTCATTCAGTAACTATTGAGTTTGGTGCTATGTTTGGGTCTATTTTATCAGCTGTAATATAGTAAAAGGCTACCTCGTAGTCCTATAGGGTATGTTTCTGTTCTGTATTACTTTGTTTCAGTGGGGCAGGGGCAGTGGTGGTAGTGACTGAGAGAAGGTCTTGCTATGTAACTGTGGTTGGCCTGGAACTTTCCATGTAGATAAAGTTGTTCTGTAACTTGCAGTGAGTGATCCCACTGTTACTGTCTCCCAAATGCTACAGATGTGTGCCACAAAATCTGACAGAATGTTTGCTTTTCTTATTATCAAGAAATATAGTAATATTATTATTTGAGAACATTCTGAAACTTATGTCTAAACTTTATAACTATAAAGTGGACCATACTTCTATCAATACATGGTAATAGACTTCGAGCCTTATGAATATTTTGTTATTCATTTATCTACCCTAACTTTTCTGGTATTTGCTTGTCAGCTTTTTCTGTTTTATGTTTTTATTTTCAACATTTCTCCTTACTACCTATTCTTATGTTTACATATATAACTTATATGTACTAAATAATTCAATTTTAAAAATAAATTAGTCATAGTTGCATCTTAGATCTCCTTTACAAATGCACACATTAAAGGCTTCCTTTCCAACGTACCAGCATTCAGAATCTCAGAGGTGGGCCTTTGAAAGGTAATTGGATCATGAAAGCACTAACTGTACCAATGGATGAAGCCACTGAGAACTTTATCACTTAAAACGCACTACCAGTGGCCTACTGGAAGAGGCAGGTCTTTGAGGTATATTCTTGAAGGATATATATTATCATCAACATCTTTTCTTCTCCTTTCTTCTTGGCTGCCTGACACAAGCTGAGCAATTGGCACTATATATTCTTTGCCATAGGGTTCTATCTCACCACAGGCTACAAAGCAATGTAGCCGTGCAACAGACCTCTGAAACTGTGAGCTAAAACAAACC
The DNA here is from genome assembly GCF_004785775.1 of Grammomys surdaster. Classification (NCBI taxonomy): domain Eukaryota; kingdom Metazoa; phylum Chordata; class Mammalia; order Rodentia; family Muridae; genus Grammomys; species Grammomys surdaster. Next base: position 7,818,395 of record NW_021604669.1, read on the forward strand.
TTCTCTCCTTTAAGGTGAAAGTACTTTCAGGATCTTATCATAATAAAGGAAAGTTGACCAACAGATGCTACCTATTCATTTATAAATGAATGTGTGTAGCTGTGTATCTGGGTGCAGACATGTATACATGCATGGGGAGGCCAGTGGACTACCCTGAGAGGCATTTTCAGGATACTATTTACTTCCTTTGAGACAGGTCTTTCCTAGAACTCAACAATTTAGTTAGAATGGGTGACTGGTTAGGAAGCCCCAGAGATTCTCCTATGTGTTCCTCAATGCTGGGATTACAAGTGTGTCCTACCATACTTGTGTGTGCTCGGGGAACAACCTTAGGTCTTTGTACTTGCAAGAAGTATACGAAATGAGCTGTCACCTCAGTCCTGCCATTCATTCTTTGAGGTATAAAGTATAACTAATGATGTATTTATTTCTAACACCTTATTTATACTTTATTCTTTTCTAATTTTCGGTTCAATTTGATGTAGATGGTTCATTTACATTTATATTTTTTCCACTCCTACTTAAGAACTTATATTCTATTTTACTATTCTTTGGTATTACTATAACATATTTTTATTTCATTTTTTTCACAGACAGGGCCTTACACCATAGCTCTCATTGTTCTAGAACTTACTATTAGCCCAGACTGACTTCAAACTTGTGTAAATCCTCCTGCCTCAGCCTCTTGAGTTCTGGGAATACTGGTGTGAGCCACCATTCCTGGCTTTGAAGTCTATACATGCAAACTAAACTTCTTAGGACCTATAAGTAATCATAAAAGGAAGTCAAAGTAATGAACTGTAAGTATTTACCGCTCTATAAAAGCTAGTATTATATATTGTAGTTTCTATTACTTTGCTTTCTTATTATACAGGCTGTTTTGTAAGATCAGTGTTTAGATTGATCACACATCTACAGTGTGTTCATGCTATCTTCTGCATCTTACACTTCCTTATGTCAGCATTTTTCTTATGCTTTTAGTGCATCTGGGGTTTCCTTTATTCACTGGTACCAAATTCTGCTGGTTCTTCTAAAAACCATCTTTTTCTATTATCCTGCAAAGTGAATTTAAAGGACATTACAATTTTGGGTTTAGAATTACTCCTTTATTTTGGCTTTGTAGAATTCTCAGTTGATATAGTGTTTGCATATCAAGCATATAAAATCATAGAGTAAATCTGCAAATCCAGTGCTGGGGAGCAGTGACAAGAAGATCCCAGAGGATACTTGGACAGCTAGTTTGGGATAAATGATAAACTTTGGTTTCAATTTCAGTAAAGGATGCTGTTGCAAAAAAAAAAAAAAAAAAAAAAAACAGAACTACAGACGAAGACACCATGTTGACCTCTGCATTCTACACATGCATGGACAGAGCAGTGAACATATGTGTACATGACTATACATATGTACATACACACACAGGCACACATACCTCAGAAAGAAAAGAAAAAGGCCATGTGCATATATATAAATACAAGGTGTCGGGGGGGGGGGATCTCCATCATATTAAAGGATTTGTAGTCATAGTACTTACTTCACCATATGTTGGAGATAAAAGTTTCTAGTCATTGCAACTTATTTTACAGAGCTGTACGTTTTTGAAATGCCAAGACAAAGAAAAGTTTCAGGAATGTCTCAGTTTTCAACAGCATGCTGATGTTATTATACCTCTACTTTGGTGAGAAAAACAAGAGTTAAACAATCTCAAAATACTAGAAAACATATCTTAGCAAACTTACCATGCTGTTTAGATTTCTTTTTCTTTTTCTTCTTTTTCTTCTGCTTTGGTTTGTAGTGATCTTTGTCTCGCTTCTCTTTTCTCTCCTTATCCTTTTCTTTTTTTTTACCTAAAATAAATAAAAGCAAATACTTCAATAATTGTGAGTGACTCTAAGTTGCTCCTTTGTGGTTACCCTCAAAGCAGCATTTATGTTTTCATCAGTGATTCCAGTCACCTGCCCAGAGTGGACGGATTCAATTAAACTGTTCGTGTCATGAGTCTGGAACTCTTGCTTAGCTTATTGGACTATAAGAGGGGATCTTCATTAGCAGTGTTGAAAAATCCCAATTCCTGACACCTTAAAGTTAACACAGACAGTAGTTAAAATCTTTAAATGCGTAATAGTCTAAAATTCCTACTATGTGCCAAGAAGTTAAATTCCATAATTTAAAAAGACCTCATTATGGAGAATCAGCATTTCTATATATAATTTATTAATGTTTTAGAAAATTTAAGTAAGATGGATGGCATTTTATCTTTAGAAAAGAGAAACAAAATTAATCAAATTAATCTATACATAACTCCTTCCATATTTAAATATCTCCCCTGTGCATACATGAATGAAAATAAGAAAGAAAACGATTTTATTCTATTCTTTCCAAAAAGCATTCTTTTCTTTAATCATATGTACTTTAAAGAAGATAAATACATGCTTGAATAGTATATTTGAACACTGTATCACAAATTAAAACTGAACAGATATTCTACAAGCTACTTTTCCAGCTCAGAATGAGTTAGCCCACAGTTTTCCAAGTATATGTAGCCAATTTTCAGTGATGCCAACTAGCAAACCTAAATAATACTTATTACCCATTATTTCATTACTTTTAGTCTTTACTCAACATTAGGTAGAAAAGACAGTGAAAAAGTCAGTATCCTTTTAATAAGGCATACTGAAGAATGTTATGAAAAGAATAACTATTTTAATACTCTTATTTATATTTAATTACTCTTAAGTCTCAAAAATCTTAGATGGAGGCTATTTTAACCGGAGACGTTGAGAAGCAAAGAACTCAGAGAAACAGAGACTCTCAAGAGAATACACAAAGTACAAGCTATGCTCTGGAGACCTGGTGCATAGGAAGCTGACTAACTGCTAATCATAGAAGCAGATGACCTCAGGCACCTTAAGGAGCCCTAGCAGGGAAGGGAAGACACAGATGCTGTCCTCTCTGTCAAGCTTTCTAGTCTTTTGCTTAAAGATTACTTTCTGTCCATACCAAATGCAGTGGAGGTTTTTTCTTCCAATTTCACTTTTTTTTCTGTTTTCGATATTCCTGTGGGTTAGGGGGATAAGAAGTAAGTTTAGGCAGAACAATAAAATTATTGTACAGTTTTTAAAATTACAATTGTTTCCAAAACTCTAAATAGGAATTCTCCTCTTGTACAATTTTATTACCTGAACTACAAATAAAAACTTATTCAAGGAATACTGGTGCTTCTTCATAACACCTGGGTGGAATTCTTGGCCTCCTCAATTTGTTACTTGTATGACCTGAGTATGTGGTTTAATGCCTCTGTACTTTTGCTTCCTTATTGTCGATAAGAGCAAGAATACCTACCATTGTTCTTTTAAGATTATATGAAATCTATGTAAATGCTTTGGTCAGTGCTTGGTAAGTGTGTTATTTTACTTTGTATCTGGGGGGTATTTTGAGGTGACATTATTTCAAAAATAGCATAAATGGGGCTCTAACCAGAAAAAGAAGTTATATAAAGGTCGCTGGCCATCGATGAAGGCTGATGCAACATCCCAACCTTAAGCAACTCTGAAGGCATTGACAGTCTTTTGAATGGTTGGCCTACATACTACTGCTTCTTCTGCGACAACCTGGTCACAACTATTCTTCAGAGCATCCAAATGAAATACTCAAATTCATGGTAAAGAATATTAGTTTTTAATAACATATAACTGTTATTTTAATAACATATAGAAGCTGATATTTGACCTCTTATTTCCTAAAATAAAGTTATACACGTGAATTCTGGGACATGTATATCATTGCATAAATCTCAAATTGCTAGGTAACAAAAAGGACCAAAACAATGATTTTTCTAATCACTTTTGGACTACATGAATGTGAAATGCAAAGGTACACATACACATAAAATATACCATATTAATGACATGTATTACCTAGTAATCCAAATTACATTTGTAAATATCACACTTCACTAACTATAACTAAAATAACAGATTCCCTTAACAAAGCTTCCCAATTCTGCTCAACATTTCTCAATATCTTGTTTATAGCTCAGGTTAATCTAGTAAAAGAATCAATTTATACCAATCATGTCAAATATTTTATATTTTATTCAAATACTTTATATAGTTTAAACATAAAACTATAAAGAATATCCCTCTATTTAAGAGCAACAAGGGCTCTACGAAGTTTCAGATTAATAAGAATGTTGATAATCATACTGATTGTGACAGAAAAAGAAGACATCACAGCAAAGACAAACACAGTAGTATTTCCCACTTATCAAGACAATGAACACATTAATTCCTTCCTTCTGCTGACTACTGGACCATGGAAATTGTAAATGCAATGTGGTTTTCTTAAAATTAAGAAAGTATTTACAAATCAAACAAAGGGAAAGAGCTGCTTAGGCCTTACTGGCAGTACAGCATGCAAGAGAGAAGTTAACAATGTCTCTATCTCTTATGCTCCTAATCTAGAGGGCTGGATCTAGATGAAAGATATCTAGGACTAGGGACTACTTACGGTAAAGGGAGGGTGTCAAAAAAACTCATCGAACTGCCTATGTTCAGGAAGTTCTGGTAGGTGATACAAAGATAATAATGGCTGCGGGCCACCACTGCAGACCAGGTATGGCACAGCAGAACAAACATCCATTCTAAGTGGTTCTAGGAAAGCAAGCTCCAGAGTGTGCTGGCTTCCTGAACAAGACTTCACAGATGGTCGGTCAACTTTTAAAGCAAAACTGGGAACCTGACAAGGGGTTGCTAACATTTTATACAAGAAAGCACATTAAAATGAACACACAGTTCTCTAACACTAGTGAACTTTTTAGAAGTACATACAAATAAAAACCAAAACAGACCCTTTATTTTTAGGTTGAACTCTAGTTCAACCTAAAAATACAATTGGGTTTAAAACATATGATTGTTAATAGTTCACCATGTGCTGCAATTTCCTAAATATTAGGATATTAGTATAAAAGACAGTGATCTTTAAACTTTCTCAAGAGGACATTTTCTTCAAATAAACTCTTAGAGCCATTGTAATAAAGAACAAAATCAACAGGCTACCTGGACTTCAACAAGAAAAGTAAAATCCTGATTACTCTCCTACCCACAACTGTAGAGTGAAGAGTAAGTTCTCCAGAGTGCTACAAGACACAATCCTAGAGATTACAGAAAGCCCAGCTCATGTGATGTGTGTGTGTGTGTATGTGTTGGGGGGGTTGAAGTAATTACAGAAAACACAGTTACAGCTTTGTTTTGAATAGCTATGTAAACTACATTCAGAAGAAACTTTAAAAGGATGGTAAACAGTGACTATAGAGTCAACATCAAATATTGGGATAGAAAGGAATGCCATCTAAAAGGTGGCCACAGTCAGAGCAGATAGACTTATAGACTTACTGAAGTCTTCATTAAGAGTAGCCTAGCGGGGCGGTGGTGGCGCACGCCTTTAATCCCAGCACTTGGGAGGCAGAGGCAGGTGGATTTCTGAGTTCGAGGCCAGCCTGGTCTACAGAGTAAGTTCCAGAACAGTCAGGGCTACACAGAGAAACCCTGTCTCGAAAAACCAAAAAAAAAAAAAAAAAAAAAAGAAAAAAGAGTAGCCTAAAACCTATCTCTGGCTTCCTTGGTGATAACGAGATATTAAGCAGACAAAGTAACCCCTGGACTCATTACAGAGGATCCACTGGAGTCCTAAGTCCTACTTTCTTAACAGTGATAAAAGCACTTGCCTGTTTACTATTTCTACATTTCATTAAAAATTGCCTTAAAAATTTATGAAATCACAACTAATTTCATTGAAAACTAAGCTAAAGTTACCAAAAATTGAATGCCCTACTAATGTACATTCTGATATTATAAAGATAGTGTTCATATGCTTATCAATCTAATACTTGTATCCATATTAACTAAAATGTTCTACAATAAAACAAATATTACTTGATATTTTCATACTAATTTGCTTAAAAAAAAAACAAAAAATAAAAATATATTATGATGAGTCTTCCAACATAGGACTAACTAAAAATGTTGAGAATTATATTCCTATAATATACTAAATCCAACTCATTCCAATTTTGTCCTAGTGGAGGCTACTAAGAATAATCAGCATTTTAAAACTATTTGAAAATTTTTTGACTTCATAAATTACATGATGAATGATACAATAAACAAATCAATAATTAACACTTTAGAGCTGGAAATAGTCACAGACATTACCTACTATAAAGTTCCCATTAGAAACGTGTGAAGGAAGTAGCTCATTTAAACTTTGCTGAAAAAAAAGTGAGAACAGAGGGCAAGCAGAAGGTTTCTGCTATCCTAGCTAAGAACACACCTCTTCCTCTGCCTGAGGCCTCTATCTATCTATCTATCTATCTATCTATCTATCTATCTATCTATCATCTATATGTCTGTCTAGTGTATGGTGCTGTTTGTGTGCCATAGTGCACTTGTGGAAGTCAGAGGACAACTTACTGGATGGAAACAGTTCTCTTCTTCCACTACGTAGAGCAGGGGCCTAGAACTCAGGTTCCCAGGTGTAGGAAGCAAAGCCATCTCTCCTTGTCCTACTTTATTCCTCTTGAGGACTTTACATCTTACAGTAATTAACTTTCATTTATATGTCTAGCTCAGCTACTAGCCTGATTTCCTTCTAGATGCTGAGCTTCCTGAGTGTAGATTCTGTATCTCAACACTCTAAGCAGCACTTCACCTTAACGGCAAAACTTAAGACAGGAAAAAGACACCCTCAGACCCAGGTCAGGAAAGGTTTCTTTTGAAAAGGATTCTAATTGACCTTTTTGAGTTCTGTAGACTGTATCTTGGGTATTCTGTACTTTTTTTGTTTGTTTGCTTTGTTTTGTTTTTTGGCTAATATAGTGAGGATGCCTCAGTCCCACTGGGAGGGAGAAGAAACAAACCATTTACAAGTTGGGAGGGAGGGAGAGACCTCTTGGGAAGGAAAGTGGATGGGGGTTAGGGGAGAGGGGACCCTGATCTGGTATTTGTTGAGGGAAAAGGACTGAAGCCCTGAGGGCCAGCAGAAAGAATTGGAAACAGGCAACCTGGGGAGGTAAGAGACTCTCAGTACTCAAAGGGAGGGACCTCAGATGAAATGACAGACAGTAGGGAGAGGGAAAAAAGAATTCCTGTCTGAAAGAACTGCAGAGATGGAAATGAAGAGGAGCCTGAGGAAAAGAAAGTCCAGACACAGGGCCAAAGTGGGATCCAGCTCAAGCGGAGGTCTCTAAGGCCTGACACTATTACTGAGGCTGTGGAGCACTCACAAAAAGGGGCTTATCATGACTGCCCTCCAGAAGACCCAACAAGCAGCTGAAAGAGTGAGATGCAGATATTTGCACCCAACCAATGGACAGAAGCTGCTGACCCCTGTGGTTGAATTAGGGAAAGGCTGAAAGATGCTGAGAAGGAGGGCAACCCTGTAGGAGGACCAAGTCTCAACTAATCTGGACTCTCAAGATCTCTCTCTCTCAAACACTGGACCACCAAAAAAGGCAGCATATACCTGATAATATGAGGCCTCCAATACATATACAGCAGAGGAATGCTTGGTCTGTGTTCAATCAGAGATGATGCACCTATCCCTCAAGAGACTGGAGGCTCCAGGGATTTTAGAGGTGGGGGTGGGGTAGCCTCATGGAGATAGGGGGGTGGGTTGGAGGTAAGGGCTGTGGAATAGTCGGAGGGCAGACGGGGGTGGAGGGGATAAAATCTAGAGTGTAAAATAAATAAATAAATAAATAAATAAATAAATAAATAAAAACAGGTAAAATGGAATTATAAATAATTATATGTACAAGTACTTTATATGCAAGCTACTTTGAAAGGAAGAACAAGTTAAAGACACAAATTAAGTTAAGCTACAGCTGTCATTTTTTCAGTGGGTAGCATGGACAGAACACAGTAAGCTATATTTTGGTTTCATCTAAGAAGCAATGCCACAATCTTTGGGGAAGATGTTATTAAACATGATTATTGCCAATACATTTGGCTACTTTACATTTGTCTCCTAATCTAACTTTGCTTAAATCTCTCACTAGCCAATTCCAAATTAGTAATTTACTAGAAAGAAGATAACTGAAACATACTATTTGACTTCTGAAAAAATCATGTATTTTTACATAGTATATCTTCTTGCTTCAAGTATAAGAATTTCTGGAACTGTATTTAACTTTAATAATTTCTAGTAGCAAAAACTATATTTCATATAACTTATTTCTTGTTTTGAGACAGGATCTTGCTATGTAGCCCTAGTTGGCCTAAATCTTGCTAGGTTGACCCAGCTGAGTAGCTAGGATTTGCTAGCTCCAGGTGCAGCAATACCACATTTTACACATACATTCAAAAAGCAAAAGAAGTCAGGCATGATGGTATATGTCTTTAATCACATGACTTGATAAGCTAGTGTGTGTGTGTGTGTGTGTGTGAGAGAGAGAGAGAGAGAGAGTATTTGTGTGCATGTGCATGCACGCAAGCATGTACCCAGAGGGGGCTTGCCCTTCTTAGAGAAGGGGAGAGAGGAATGGGGGGGGGAGATTTGTGTTAGGGGTACCCGGACCCCACCGGGGGGCTGATATTGGCAATAAAGTGAACAAATCCATAAATTTTCTTTAGAAAGCAAAAGAATGTAGAAAAAGAATGAAGGAAGAAAAAAATGACAAGAAATATGTCCAGAGAATGCTGACAATGGTCACACAAAAGAATTTTAAAACAGAAAAATTCAATCCAAACACAATAACTACCTAAAAGTTCTTAGAAGAGGGGTTTTATATGAATTTAAGTGAAGCTGACTATCAAACTGTTTATGCTAGACTTAACCAAGAGCTCCCTTACCTGTGGTTGCTGCAGCTCCTTTTATATCACTCACTACTTTGGAGGCAGGATTTGCAAACAATGATGTTTCCTCCTTTTCTTCCCTGGTACATTCACCACCAGGATATGATGAATCTGGGGCTCGACTTCCTGTGACTTCTGAACCACAACTTAAATCAAGAGGAAGGCAGGGTCCTAGCTTCTGGAGTGGCACATATGCAATAGCAGGCACTATGTAAAATTAAAAAGAAAAGAAAACCATAATATTAATACAGAGAAACTGGTTCAGTTCATATCAGTGCAGATCACTGGTATTTATACAGTGCCTGGCAAAAAGAAGGCACCAGATAGGTTATCTGTAGCATATACAAAGTGCTTATAAGTGAAGAGACATAAAAGCAAAAATATTCAAATAATTGTTGTTAGTTATTTGGTTCTATAGGAAATCGATATACATTACCCTCTGGTATTGAAGACTCTTGCTGATTCTGAGAACTGATGGAGAATATTTTGCCATCAGTTGCTGAAGAGGAAGAAGAAAGCTTTTCTAGAGAATCATCAGGCATGGGTAAGGTGGCTAACCGCTGAGATCTTCTTCTTCTCTCACTATGCTTGCAAGGTCTAGGGGGATTCACAGGCTGTGGAGAACCTAGAAAAAGATCTTCAATGTTCACGAAGCAGAAACATACCAGGATCATCTTATAATTTTTAAGGAGATGATAAGCAAGAAAAAAAAATGAGCCACATTCTGCTCTCTGCTGCTGCTATTAGATAACCACAAGAAATGGCATGTTCCAGAGGCATTAAAAGGCAAAATAAATAAATAAATAAATAAATAAATATGTTCCCTCATCACAAAAAGAGTTAATCAAAACTTCTAAAATCTAAAACAACTAGAACTCAATGACAGTAACATGGAAAGGTAATTTCAAGTAGCTCTCCCCAAGTGTGAGACTGGAGTTAGCTTTCTAATTGTGGATTCTTGTGTCAACTGCCATTTTGCCTCCAAGAAAGTAGTCTCTATATAAGCAAAAAGTAGGGGAGGAAGGTGGAGGGAGAAGGGAAAGGAGGAAGCCAGGAGAAAAACTCTTGCTACATAGCAAACACTGGCACTCTAAAGGGAAAGGAAACCAGGGGCATGGGGCTCTTACACACATTATACAGCTGCTGCTTTGCTTTCCTTCCCCAGGTGAGCTACTGTAAAAAACCTATCCTATCCTCATACTCCCACATGGATTTTTACAAATATAAATCTGGGGCCTGATTCATTCAAAAAATTCAACACAAACAAACCAATATGCTTATTATGGCCAAATTAGTTATTATTTAGTTGTGACACTATTTTTGCCCTTAGTTTGTTTGTACAGCTAATTGTAACATCTATTTGACTTTTAGTGATGTTAACAAATGTTTCGATAATCCTTCAGTGTTTGAGAGTTCTTTTCGGACTAGGAACCTGCTGAATTGTATATTAGGTAGGACTGTACAAGATAATATATTACTAATTTAGAAAGAAGTAGTTTAAGGAAGCTGATGTTTAAAGTATTTAAGGATAACTGACAATGAAAAATAATGAAAAACAAAAAGGCATGAAATAATGGGGAAAACCAAAGGATAATTGTAACTTTTATGATACTGTGGTTATATCAATATATAAAACAACTTAAAAATAATGTTTATTTCTGTCATGTGATAATCTAGTGACTACTACTGACAATCTTTCATAATGAAGTTTCAGAGAAAAGAATTTTCGATTCCATTTGTTTCTGCTTATTCAAAAAATAAAGACTGATCAAAATTTGGGGTATGTTCTTTAGTGATAAATGTGAGAACTGAATGAAAAACAGGTATGTTTGATGAAGCCTTCCAAATACCAGTACCATTATTCTGAAAGATGCAATACAGAATGCTTCACAAGGAAATGTGTTATCCTTATTTCCTGATAACAACACTGACTTACTTGTTGAGTAAAGGAGCAAAATGCAAGTGTCATCTAACTAGTGACTCTTCCCATAGCTGCTCCACATTTATGGGAAACTTGGTTATATAAGCACAAGCCTTATCTTTTAGCTAGCAAATTCCGGGTAGGAAAAAAAAAAAAGATTTTTCAAAAGACTAACACTTGAAAGATTAGTACTTTAGCGGTTAAATGTTATAACAAGGAGGCATTCCCCTTTCAATAAGGGCGAGAGTAGATTCAAGGCTGCCTTGTCAACAAGAATAAATGTGTACTCAGAGGTCTCCAGGTAGAGGAGACACCTCCTACCTGGTCACAGGGGGAGTGAGGGGTCACAGGGGGAGTGAGGAGTCACATGAAAACATGGACTAAGGTTCTTTTTACAGTTCTTTTTGTTTTCAGGGGTTTTTTGTTTGTTTGTTTTTTTGTAATGAATCAGGCCTTTTCTTATTAGTTGAGGAGCGTGAAACTACAGTGGAATTTGTGTCACTCGATGGCAGGACTTCTTAAGGAGCAGTACAGACTTGGAGCAGTAAAGCAGTAGAACTGTCCATGATCTACTCTTGAAAGTTTTAAGCTTTCTCTGTCATATCCACTTTTGAGTTTTTAAAAAGCAACTTTATAAAAAACAAGATAACTACAACAAAACTGTTTTGACTCTATCTTACAGGATAAGTAACTATTTGTAAAGTCTGTGCTCACTAGTTTTATTTATCACTGAAGAAAGCTGAGATACAAGCGTCAAATCCTTGGCTTGTATTAATTCTGGGGCAAGTGGTGACTTAGGGGTTTTTATACACCCAGAAGACTCTCCAGATTCATGTTTGCATTTCTTGCTGCGAGCCTTCCCTGAAGACAAAGTTGAGGATAACAGTGCAGGTTTCTGAGTGTTGGCAGAACTGCTAATGACAGCTTCATTTTTTTTCTGACTTTGAGGTTTAGGTGAAATCGCCTGAATAAATAATAAAAAATTGATATTTTTATTTTGGTTTCTTCAATTTTCTTCTTGTATTCTATTTTTGATTGTTAAGCAACTTTAGTATCCAAAAACATTGTTAAGCAACACATAACATTTCTATTACAAATGAAAAACCAAAAAGAACCCCACAAATTATTAACTAAAAGTTGAATAGGCTGTCTTTAAAGGGATACTGTCAACTATGAGTCCATGTTTTTAATGCCCACAAAATTCTCCCAATATTAAATACTCTATTGGACACACATTTCACTATTAATTTGAAACTTCTCTCTTCTGAAACTGTAATTGTCAACGGTATTAAAACAGATAGGTAAATGAACAAAAGTATTTTATATTTTAGAGTGCTGAAGAACACATTTAGACTCCTGCCTTTTAGAAGGGAGTTTTATAATCTGTCATCAAGTGTGTGGCTGTCTCAGCAGACAGTTTCCCTTTAAAGAACAGTCTCAACAGGAAAACAATGACCAAATTAACAAAACATTATCTTTAACTCCTTTTAGTGCTGAAAGCTAGTTTCATAAGCAAAATGCATCATGAAATCAGAGCCCCCAGCAGTAGAGAGTTAAAAGACTAAAAAACAATACAGAACAAGCAACAACTACAACAACAGAAAAGAGATAAAATGTAAGTTAAAACATTGGATTTAAAAACAAAATACGTCGCAGTCTTAGATAAGAGTTTTTACCTTATTCCTGCCAACTGATACTTTTGAAAAAAATTAGAACTTTGTCAGTTCTTTCATAAAGAACATTTAATCATGTGGCAGTAAAATTCCCTGCACATGTAAAAATATGTATGAATGTATCTATTCTTAAAGACAACAGAAAGCAGCCACATTGGATCCACATTCTGTCATACTGGTATTCCTACTCTGATTTTCTTGCTAGTATCTAACAGCAAACTATGAATGAAATACAGACTTTGAAAAACTGGTATTATGGCAAGCCACTATAAAGAGTAAAGTTGCTAGTCCTATGAATAACATGCCTGTCCCCAAGAAATCATTTAGCTTCTACATATTTGGGGAAGGGGAATGTTCATCAAATTTATAATCTTCAGTTTTCTAGGATATCATAGATCACTGTCTGGGGACCAAATAGATAATTCTATTCCCATTAAAATTAAAGGTACTCAGACTTTGGTGGTGAGAATTATATATTTAATATTAAATATGGCTTCTATACTGAATGTTCTATAGATGGCATGCTAGGCATCTAACATAAAAGACGGTGTGACAAGTGTCCCATTCATTCAACTTTCATTTTCTACTCTTGAATTTTCACTATATATGTGTGCAAGAAGAACTATCATTTGAAAAAGAACTCCAAGACTAGAAAGTATTCCTAAGCTTATCATAAAAGGTGTTGCCAGGAAAGTAATTAGAGCCATTACTTGTAAATAAACAATTTTATTGTTCATCTTCACATATGTGAGAGACATCGCTACAGCATCCATTACTCTTGAGTTACAAAGTTATAAAACAAGATTTTAAAACTTAAATTAATAACTTGATAAGGTGCTTAACTTCTAAACAAGGATAAATTAACATATTTTAACCTTAGTGAATTATTATGCATCAAATGCAAGTTTTATCCAAAAGTAAATATAACATGACATTTCCCTAATACAATTAAATAATCTGTAACTAATAATCTGATAATGGGGTTCAAGACCACAGTCTGAATCTTTGAGTAATAAAAATTCATCAGTACATCAAATTGTGGCTGTAGGCCTGTTATCAGTCTGTCATAACTGGCATTGTAACTCCTTAGGATAACAGAAGTTAGCAACAATCAAATTTCTCATTTAGGTCTCTTGCTAATACCAACTGAGATAGTTAAGAGCTTTATAACTCGGCTTTTTAGCTTAGAAGCAAGGCTAACAAATACCATAAAAATTTTAAGAGTTTGGTTACAAAACATTTTCACATTGAAGTCAACTTGAATGACAAAATAAAATAGGGAACAGCATGATGTTCCTTAAACTCTAAAACATTTACAAAGATTCACTTAATGATTACTGGCCTCTGTTAGAAAACTGGCAAGAACTCTGAAAAGTTTTGAATTATGCAAATACAAATAAGCCGAGTTGCTTTATCTTCCTTTCTTCTAAAAACTGTTTTTCTGAACTGGTTATTGAAGTCTAAACTAACTTCACATATAATAAGTACTTTTCACAATCACATTTACCTCACAGATTATATGTAATGAACGATTGACATTGTAATGAATTTTCCAGAAATATTTTATTACCCAAGTCCCTGATATATCGCATTCTGAGTATATTGTAACAGTTGTATGAGTACAAAATATTGTTATATCTGGGACACTGAATATAATCATACACAGTAAAAAAGTTATTTAAAATTTGGTTGATATACTGACAAAAACGGCAAAGACTTAACCGTTTGATGCTCACTGAAAACCAGAAGGTATGAGTCACTGACATATTGATCTCAATTTAAAAGACCATTCATTTAATACAGCATTAATGGAGGTACCAAAACAATGTACTGCTTTCAAATCAGGCCAGAATAAACACTGAAAAACTCAATACAATATCAATTAAATTTGGGCTATCCTTTAAAACACATAGAGAGAAGAGTAAAAGGTACTCATTTTAAAGTCTTACTAGGCTACTAATAAAGAAAATTAAGATAATACAAAAAGGATATATTGAAACTACATTAAGGCTCAGATTTTAAAACAGAACCAAAGAAATCCAGTTATGGCTATTACTGTATTCATCCAGTGCCTAAGCAGTTAAGCCCTTAGAGGATGGAAACGCATGCACAGCTCATTATGTACAGGTACTGTGGGAACTTGAAGGGAGCCAAGGCCAGTTCTAGCAACTGCAACCTGCAGTTTTAAATTTCTCTATTAGGTGGTTTAAGACAGACCCTTAAAAGATTTTTAAATTCTCTTTTTTATTGTAGTTATTAAAATATACATCCTAGCAAAAATGTATGGCTCATTGATCAATTCGTAAAACACAGTCTAAGAACACCAACTGTTACAATATAAAAGAAACTTCTTATAAAAGAAGCTTAATTGGATGTCAAAAAACCCTGTTTAAATCCACAAATGAAAAGTATTTGTGTAAGGGTCTTTTTGAAAGCTAAAGGTGTCCAGCTGGAAGCTCATACCCTGGGATGCCTGTCTCCAGGCCTTCTAATTGTGGAGACAATGGCTTTCATGTCAGTCTATGGAGAACATAAGCTAATACAGTCCATAGCTTATGTGCATACTTGGGAGAAGGCAGAGTTAAAAGTGTCTCATCAATGAGTCAGTGCTCTATCCCCATACTGATCAGAGGGCAACTGCAATCACGTGGTACTACAGCTCCATGAGTGACCTTCCAGTGGGACCTTGAAACAATCAAATGCTACCATTTCATACCTGCTCCAGGACTGGAGCTGTTGCACTGCAGCCTTCTTTTTTTTCAGCACCATCCACCCCAACAGCTTTGGATGCCAACAGACCTTGAGGAAAAATTGTACAAGAATGGCTAGTTAGGAAAAAATATTGATTTCATAACAATAAATTTCTATGGGAGTATTTTCAAATGCTAACTTTTAATAAATGCAAATACAATTAAATTTGAGAGTTGTTCACAGAGTTGAGTGAGATTGTTTTTTTCTTTTTTCTTTTACTTTTGAGATCCTTAAATACGTAAGACTTATTCTAAAAAAAAAAAATTTCTGGCTTAAAGTCTAGATTAAGATGTTTTATATTGCTAATACTTGTAGAGTAGCACATGACTTTGCTACATTAATTTTCAAAAAGCATTTCTAATTTTAAATTTCACTTATACTCGTTACTCTCAGCTTTGTGCATCTATGCTCTTATGTAGTATCATCTGCCTTCATTAATAAAAGCATTTCCTTGGATACAATTCTTTGCTCATTCTGTCAGTACCTTTTATGAGACAAAGTTTATCAGGCCTTCAAATGTTCAATTTTATGACTACTTTGTTCATAAAAGGAAACATATATAACAAGTGATAGTAACTGTAAACTTGCTATAGAAATTTTTAACACCTTTATTACTGAAACTGTTAACATTAGTTCATAGGAGAGAAAAGGTTCCCTGAAATACTAAAGGACAAACTGCTATTCACAGAGCAAAATGGCTGGACATCCTCATATAACTACCCTAGAGGTGTTAAGTAACCAAGATGGGAACACACATATTCATGTGAGCTCCTTAAAGTAGTAAAAGAGATAAATGTCATGTAATCATTACGCAGAAGGCTCCCTGGCTTTACTGAAAAGCTGAATGTCTACACCTAGTCTGAAACAAAGAGGTGCAGCAGAAAGCAATGATTCTGATATATCAGTGACTGGTACTCCACTTAGTTTGAGACCACAGTCTGTATAGTTCCTTCATGTCGTACATCACATAAAGTGTAGATTTAAATGAGAAATAAAGGCATGTAGATCATTTTATAAAATTTTAACCCACAAATTCAATCCTAATTACATTGTAAATATATTTTATATAAACACAAAAGATGTATAAAATATTTCTTTAACATTTAAAACAACATATCACTGTTTTTGTTTCTTTTCCAGATAACATTCTTGAGAATCAATGAGCTATCTAAGTTTTTATTAAAGATACAGAATCAAAGTCTTTTTATGTCAGGGAATGAGCAGAAGTTCTATTTCTTAAAGCTATTCAATATAACAAATATTTGCCATTCAATATATTAACAATTATGCCTTGCTGTTTTCTTTCCTAGAAGTGATAGAATGTTTTTTACATTCATCAATAGATGGGATGAATTATAAGCTCAAATTTTATCATATGGTACAAGTTGTAAAAGAAACAAAACAATCCATCCATGACTTATTACAATAGTATAGACCAAATTGATTAAAAGCTATTTCTATATAATTGTTGTAAAGAAAAAGGAAACCCTTTAATTTGGCCAGACAGTAATGAGGAACTTAAGACAAACTAATTTTTAAATACTACTTGGTACCTAGAACATTAAAAAGCTCCAAATATACACAGTAAAATTTTGTATGCTTAAGCAGAATATCAACTTTTTAAAAAATTACTAGGCATAAACAAAAGTGGACACATGATAAAACAGGCACTTGGAGAGCAGGTTCTATGTGTGCCTGGAGGGACAGTCCAATTGCAATTATCTTTCCCTGCCAACATTCTAAGAAAAATTTAATATCCAGTGGAAATGAAAATTCAAGAGAAACTGACATAAGTTAACTTTAATCATTTCAGATAGTAATTATCAGTACATTAGAAACAGGCTCTGCCCCAGGAGACTGTCTTAAAGAATGCAGGATACAGCATCAGGACATTAAACAGTGAGTAGAAAGTGAACATCAAATCATCATGAATCTGACCACCAAACAAAATCACTTCATAATGATCTGCTTCACTGAGAAGCAGGAGGCCAGCACGCCCTGAAATACAAAAGGGAGTGCTCGAGGAACAAAGAAGTTGAAATCTTGGTCAAATTTATGTCTGATGAGTAAATTTAAATATCAGGATTTTTTTTTTCAAATTTTTCAAAAATCCTTGATATCGCACAAACCTTTCTAACTTCAAGCAATGTCCATAACAATTAGAGTACATCACGCATTAAGTGCTATTCTTTATTCTTTTTTGATGTGTACAGTTACTATTTTCAAGTCCACTAACAATTTATTTGCAACTTGTTTCTAAAGATATGGATTCTGGATTTCACTGCAAAACTGTCTACCTTAAAATGAATGTTATGTATACCATATGATAGAACTATCACTAACGCATATTACATATTCAAAAACAATAACCAATAGAGAATACAATTTCACTTCTTTCTAGTTGCAAACTTTGAAAACATCATCACTTTATCATTCTTTCTACTGCAGTCAGATTAGAATCACCATAAGATACATATGAAGGGAAGGAGAGGAAACAGTGTATTATCACAGAGTTAAACTTATCCAACGATTGGTTCATGAATCTTTGGATACACTCCATTTAAAAACAGAGTGGAAAACAAGAAAGTAAGCAAGAACAAACTGCTACAAATATTGCCCACTCCTCTCTAGTAAAAGACAAAAAGACACAAGCAAAACTTGGTAAGTTTAAAATACAGCAAGATTTCAACATGAATCTGCCATTTTACACTAGTTCTCATTTCTCTTCACAGACCACAAGTTAAATACAGAGTATACAAGCACACCAGAGGTTAGGATTGAAGACAATCCTGTATCTACTGTCCTTCTGCATGGCATACTTGTGATATGAAATAAAAAATAAAAGCAGAGATGAACTGCTAAAACGATTGTAATACATTTAAATCTTCCGAGTAAATAAAGTGGGGGGGGAGACCTTAATGGGTTCATATGGGTAAGATTTTGTGTTATTCTGTTGCCAACCATTACATTTGACATTCCTAAAGAAAACTGAAGAGAAAGTCCCTTTACAGAGGACCTGAAGTGTTACTAAGCAATCTGGATTACAATTTGAGGAACAAGGTAAACGGTTCTTTGAACCTTACTACTGCCTCTCCAAGGCCATGCAAAGATAATGCATCAGGTGGACTCAGCTGGCTTCTCTTTTAATTTTGTTATTTCTTTAAATGTTGAGCTTAGCCTTCCCATCCTCCATTGAGGAATTTAGAAGCAGGCATATGTGAAAGCATACTGGCTAAAACTAAAAGCAGGTTATGTGGCTAAAGAAGGAAACCCATCATGCTGGGAAGTTGGCAATTAGCTGTATCCTGTCAGTGGCATTTCCATCTTCCTTGGTCTTGAATTCTCCAACAGTGCAGTTTCAATCCTTTTATCACAGGAGTGAGAAGCAGCTTTCCATTCTGCCCTGCAAGCAGCATACTGAGTTCTGTATTTTAAGCCATAACTGAAGACTCAGGTTGACAGCAGAACAATCAATTTAGAGAAGAGTCTGAATTTCTCTAAGACTAACAATTTCTATAGAAAAGTTATTACAAACAAATGGAACAAGCCTGATTCCCCTCAGTGCAGAAAGAAATCATAACTCTGTCACAGAGAAGCTCACAAGAGCCCTCTGCTCTAGCCACCCTTCAGTAAGTCTCCTCTTGAAAGAAGACACAACACATACTTAGTATTTTTTTCCTGGACCTAATAGAGAAGCTAATCTCCTTCAAAGTAATTAAATGAATGGCAAGGAAGTTTTATTCAGTTTTATTAGATCAAAGGCCCTTGAAAATAGTTTGCTCTGAAAAATCTGGTGTCCAAATCATAAAAAATGGTTAAGTATTCCTTTAAAGTATACTTTGAAATGAATTACAATCATAATTTCATTTAAATACTAGAAACATATTAGGCTGGCAGCCTACACGTGTCATGTGTAGCATGACTGGCATTATATATATTTCAATTAGCTCTTCTTTGAGCACTAGCCTGGCTAGGATTGTCTGTAATTTCCTCGGCCCTATACTGCTACATACTACCTTATAAGAAAAGACGGTACTCTAGAGATCAACCTCAAGAAAAAAAGGAGGAATTAACAAGTGAGTCAGAAACTTAATTTAGTCAGATAATCATATTTTTACCACAAATGGCTCCATTCTTAAGTAAGCTTCGACATCTGTGAAATTGTTTAAATGTAAAAATATTTAAAGCCAAGAAATAAGGCCACCACAAGTTGGTAAATGCAGATAACCCCATTTCTGACAGAAAATATTCCAACCATGGAAATGATTTTAAGACTACATTCTTGTAACATTTGAGCTTATTGATCCTCACAACATCCCTGTGAGGTAGGTAGAAAATATGTGCTATTTTTCACATTTTATAATAGAAAGAGAAGACAATGTCAAGAGATGTTTACGTTGAAGAACCAGAAAGTAATCAACTTATTACACTGAGCCAAAAGATCCATTTTCCTTTATTAAAAAGAAACTACTCTAACATGAAGCCTCTAGCATCCCTTACTCCCCACCGCCAAAAAAATCATTGTAGTTTACCAGTAATCTTGTTTAGTCGAGCTCTCTTTGCCTGAAATGAGTTGCCTTGATTATTTTTCCTCTTGTTTGTTAATGTGCTCTCTGGCTGTGGAAAGACGATCTTTGGAACGCTGTCTATGTGAAGTCCTACTTTTAACAGAACACATATATGAGAGTTTGTCTGGAATCCAAAAGTAAGACATATAATTAATAGATAACAAGTTAGTAAAAGCATTTATATGTATATTGTTTAAAATCTAGTGCTTGATTACGACTTAAACAAACACAAATCCCTCGGGATTCATACAACAGAAATAAAAGCATACTACGTAGTCATTCTTGAAGTGAACCTTCAAGAGAATAACTCCCGTCGTCTTCTTCTATAGCACACTGAAACACCACAATTCCTTACAAACCAAAACCAAAAATCTCAATCAAAAACCTACTAATATCAAATGATTTATACTAAGGATACTGAAAGGAGCTAATCTTCAGAGTTATATATATTCTGATTATAAAAATAATAGTCACCCTATTATGCTAGGTGCAAATAGTTTAATTGTAAGTTCAAAATTACAGATTTTGGCTGATTTGCTACCTCAGTTTACCTGTGTCATGAGAAAGGAAAAAAAGAATGTATTTTGTACCAAATGGTTCACTAGATGTGGGTAGCTCTTCCTTCTTCTCAGTCTCTGCTGTGACTATGCATGTGGCGGTCTCTGCCTTCTTTGAAGGTACTTTGAACCATTTTCCCCCATCTCTCTCTTTCTCTTTATTGCTGTTAGCACTGGTTCGAGGTTTAGTCCCTGTTTTATTCTTCGCTGCAGCTGCAGCAGCTGCTTTGACTAAAGCAATCCAGTCCTCCAAAGGAAAAACATAAAACATAAAGTATTAAAAATTCAACTTTGCTTCACTAATACATTAAAAAAATATTGCATCTTGACAGCTACTCAAACATACATACATGTACAAATTAAGCTAACTATATTTATGTGGCAGATTATCAGCATGGCTGAGATTTTAGATTAATAAACTAATTAACTGAACTGAAAATGAAAAAATATTCAATGGTAAACAGGCCTTCCTTGGATAGGTTTTTATATAATTAATCAAAAACAACTTTAAAAGCCTGTAGAAAATTTGGAATGCTCTGTGACATGCTTCAACATTTCAGAGTTAAAAGTAGTATTACTTTTCTTTCTCATAATACAGTGGACCACACAGAAGAGAATTACACTATATAAGTATTGAGAAAAATGTTTTACTACTGAACAAACTACTGTTTCTTTTTAAGATGCACAAACTATTTGATTCATGAATTTCTTAGAAATCAAACTATGATTTTACTTTTTAAACATTTAAACTTTAGGGTGAATTTAACATACCCTTTATAATACTAGTAAAGAAATTTTGTTAGTTGCTAAAATACTCTTTTTTGAACATTTATTTGATATGGGGTAAGGGTAGGGGAGTGCACATGCAATGGCATGCTTGAGGAAAAAAATTGTAGAAGTCCTTCCACCATGTGGGTTCCTGGGATCAAACTCAGCTCACACTAGGTCATTAGATTTAGGAGCAAGTGCCTTTATCTGCTGAGGCATCTTCCCCACCCTAAATAAATCTTGTTATTTTTAGCTCAAAATTCTTTATTGTGAAAGTACAAAACACTGTAAAGAAGCATCAAATGGTTCTATATAGACTTTTAGTAAAAAAAATGTTTTAAATAAATACTCAATGTTTTTACAGAATTAATCTTTCTCTTATGCTCCTAAAGCACTGTCTAAATGGATAATAAAGTTTATCCAGCTTGCACAGTTCTCATTCTACTGAATATAATTTTATAACATAAAATGAATTAGTACATTGCACAAATGAACATAAGCACTGTTAGCAAATTTAAACCAAAAATATAGGTGCTAACTATTCACCCTTGAAAATACACTGTGAGGATAAACAGGCCATTGCAAACAAGTGTACCTATAGTTATCTCTCCTCTCTATCACTGAAATAATCTTCAAATAACATGTGATTTACCTAACATTTTTTTTGTGCATTTTCTATTGAATGTCTCACAAGACTAGCAGGGTATCAGTCTAACATTAAAACACAAAAGCTAATAAAACAGGCTACTAATGGAATTTATAAAGATATAAAATTAGCCATAAGATAGAGTGATGGGAAGGTATAAGCAAGGAAGATTAGAAGTTCAATGTTATCCTCGGCTACATAGGAAGTTCAAGAACAGCCTGGGCTACATGAAACCATCTTCAAAAGAAAAGAAAAGATGTTGTGATTGGACATATAAAATACCATAAGATAGCAGAAGAGATTTAATCTGACCAAAAAGAAAAACTAGTGGGAGACTTCACAAATAAGGGTATAGGAATTGGTCTCTAAATGTAAAAATGAAGAGAACTGGTTTGAAAAATGGACAGCTAAAAACGGGGAAACAAGTCTTCCAAATGAGATGAAAGACACTAAATGAAGGCAAAGAAGCCAGTGTGTACTGGAAAGGATACTTGTTGAAGATTTAGGTGAAGAAGAATTAGCTGGGGATAGCCACAGCCAAAGGTTGAGCTTAAAGACTCACAATGAAGTAGTGAGGAGAGAATCTCAACAAAAGAAAACCAAGGATAGGTTAATAAAGCAGATGAAGAGAAGTAAACATAACCATACCATCATGCAACATGGATGTAGGGTCCACACTGCAGCTGTTTTGTTTGTTTGTTTGTTTGCTTGTTTGTTTGTTTCAGTAGCCAGAGCCATGTTAGACATGGTTAAGGGTAAATTCCATCTCAAGTTTCTCTCTACCTTCAATACTTTTTTTTTTTTTTGGTTTTTCGAGACAGGGTTTCTCTGTGTAGCCCTGGCTGTCCTGGAACTCACTCTGTAGACCAGGCTGGCCTCGAACACAGAAATCCACCTGCCTCTGCCTCCCAAGTGCTGGGATTAAAGGCGTGTGCCACCACCGCTCGGCCCTTCAATACTTAAAAATGCTTTTAAACCATAAATTGGTTAATCATGGCAAACATTATAGCCATATGATTAATTACCTCTAGTGTTCTTCCCCTGAACTTTTACACAGAAAAGCTTCATTGTAAAAAAGAACTGAGGATGCTTTTCCAAGAATCAGAATCAATGACATACTCAAAATGCTCTGTAGCCAATAGAACAGAGCATTAACAATGAACACAGTTTTGAAATCAGAAGGTCTGAGTCAGAAGTCGCTTGTAGAGAATAGCTGAATGAAACATCAGTCATTCAATTCACTATGCTCTGACCTTCTCAACTGTAAGGTTAAAAATATCAACCATGCATATAGGAAAAGCTCTGTGAACACCAATAAACCAACAGAGGCAAAATATCAGGAAGGTGAATTTCAAGGGATTTATAACCATTTATATACCCATCTTCAGTGGATTTCAATACACACTTTACATTAGCACACTTTCCAAAAGAATGAAGAAGGTGTGAGGCTGTGTTTACAGACTTCAAATTTAAATATGCCTCAGTCTCTCACCCTGCAATTACTGCTGCTTAAGGGTGGGGCATCAGGGAGAACAAACAAGTAGTAAGATACTTTACTAAGTGTGAGAATGGTCTTTATCCTGGGAAATGTCAGCTTTGTAACTACAGATCAACACTACCATTCCATTCAATATTATATACAAGACAGGGATAAGGACAGGGCATCTTAGATCGGATAGTCACTACGTCTACCATACTATACTCCCAGTGAAGAACTGTGTCTGCAAACACAGTTCAAGAAGGCCTACAGCTTACACTTCAACAGAAGCATTTCTAAAATCTCTCGAAAGGGTCAAGCTATCTTCAAAATACAATCAGAGGTGGGATAGCATCAACCAACTGTCCCAAAGTCAAAAACAATAGCCTTAGGACTTTTATTTGAACTTTAGAAAGCAAATCTGGAAGTTCACTTACATAAAACTACTATTAATGTCTCATCTTACATGGGTGCTAAACAGGGCTTAGAGAAGAACATTTCCACTGTAAACTTATTCAGTGTATTATTCCTTGCTAAGTAAGTATAAGATGCTTTTCTTTATATTTTCATAAAAGGATTCTCAAAGTACTCCAACTCTAAAAAACTCAGCCTTGCCTGATGTATAGTTGTGGAAAAAAAAAACCTAATAAAATAGCTTATAAAATACTTAGTAAATATTATAAATCTGTATATAATTAAGAATTATAAAGGAAAATAAAATATTAAAAGGAAGTATGTTGCCAGTCAAGTACTCTTTAAGGAGTTTTGTATTTTGGTACTGATCTTAATGTTAATATACATTGTGATTGGACTAGATATTTCCAAATACGATATCCAGCAAATCTAATTTCTATAGCCTGTTATTCAATCACAAAGCACACTGTCTCTATTTGTAAATTCAATGACAAATAAGAGTGTCATTTCATGACCTCTAAATAACTACAGCTACAGAGTATTAAAGCAAAAGAAGAAATGTATTTAAAGTTATGTAGTAGTCTACGCTAAAAAGACCACTGGATGATTAAAAATATTTCATTAATATAAATAAGTGCATAGGAGGAGACAAAGTGATTTATTGATTGAAAGCATTTTTACTTTAAATTGCATTTACATTTATATAACTGATCATTTCAGAAGCAACCACATTTTCCAGAATACTCAAAAATAAGTATTTAAAATGTGAAATTAAACATTTGCAGACCATAAAATGCTCATGCCTACTAGAAATTTACCATGTGATTTTTAACACTTCAGGATAAAATTTTTAGCTACATGGTATGGAACAAATAGGGAATATATTTTCACATTAGACATTTCATTGATTATTTTCATGTTCTTAATTAATTGTAGGTCCAGGTGCTGAAAATCCCAAATAACAGCAGAACATAAAAGAAAATACTTTTCGTTTCTAGTGACACCTTTCTTTCCAATGTTTGAGGAACTATATTCAGCAAAGGGAACACGGCTCCAACCCAGACTCTCTTTCAAATGTTCATCATTCATTCCTGCTTTGACAGTAGCAAAGCATATAATGCACTGCTTCCATTATACTACTCAGAGAGCCCTACCTGAAACAGCCTACAGAGTGTCAGGTAAGCGCCTTTTAAGGAAGGTGAATAACTATGATTTGTAGAAGGAAAGAAGAAGATAAGAAACTTAAATAAAATTTCATATTAAAAATTAGCTTTCTAAATAAGATGCTATACCAGATAAAACAAACAAAAAATTTAAAAGCAAAAAGGCACTTACCTCACTTCCCATAGACTGGTTACACGATCCAGCTGGGTCGATAGGACAACACCAGCTTAGTGGATGCTGGGATTTCACCTGGAACAGAAACTAGTGACCTATAACTTTAGCAGGTCTAAAACCAAAGAAGCAAAAATCAAGTGTATAATTTATTTTACATACTATGCTTCTCTTTCTTGCTGCTATTTGGGGCTCTCAGCACATAACCCTACAATTAGTTCATTTAAAAAATACATAAATATGTATGATGATCAAATACCATTCATGAAGACATCCCTTCAGTAGCCAGGAATACTGAACACTCTTACCTGCCCCTTAGCATCCTCAGGCATGGCTTTAATGTGCATTCTTTTTAAACAACGGATTACGCCATCATAAAACTGAACTGTGAATGTTCCTGAAATAGCAATCAGATTAGAAAGTATGCAACATTATAGCAGTATTTGGAATTTAACAATAGTAGTATAATATAAAAAGATGCTTTGTGATTGCACTAACACAGGCACAGTCTCCTGAATGAACTCTACTGAGTTATTAGAGATACTTTCTCCATGTTTAAAAAATTTTGAACTAGTTTTTCCTTTAAAATATGCATAAATTAAGTCCTGATAACTTAACTGTATGTAACTTTGATTTTTACTGAAGAATTTTGAAATTTATTGTGAAAAGATATAAATATTATTAGATTTTTTTTTTTAGATTGTATTAAATGCAGGTTTATTGGGAAGCTGCTCTCGGGCCAGTTCACTTATCCCTAGGACCTTGGTCAGCAAGTCACCATGGGGAGAGAGAGGAGGTAGAGGGGGAAGAGAAAGAGAGAAAGGGCATGCATGCCCAGAGAGAGAAGAGAAGGAGGAGGAGGAAGAGGAAGAAGAATAAGAGGAGGAGAAGGAAGAAGAGGAGGAAGAAGAGGAAGAAGAGGAGGAGGAAGAAGAGAAGGACAAGGAGGAAAAGAAGGAAGCAATATTATTAGAATTATCTCAGGAAAAAAACCATTATTTACAGAAACAGTATTTCTACAGGAACAATCACTAGCTCTCTTGAAAAGTTACTTTAAAAGTAGGTAACAGAGAGAAAGATATGATATGTAATACAGATCATTTTCTCAGTGATATTTACATTAGTACTAAAGTGGCAAAAATCCTCTCACATGTCAAGTATAAGCTAGAAAGTAACTTAGAAAGCGACAAGATGAAAGTTGTTTGCATATCAACAAGACAAACTGGAGGAGCTGAGGATAGCAACTGTGTGACACTCAGCTTAACGGCTGCAAAGCCATCTCTACCATGCTGTGCACTCAGCTGTGCCCTTCTCTTCCTGTATCTGTCTGCTTATAGATGCTGAAGTACATTCACCTTCTGTGTCAGATCTCATGCTAGCAAGTTAGTATGAAACAGTGTTACTAGAAAAATCATATTGATTCTATACTTATAGAAAAATAAAACACTTTAAGTAGATACCAGGGTTTTACAAAAGAAGTATAAACAAGAAACATATTATTATCATATGCATGACTTCAAAGCCAATGGCATGCATATGTATATATATTTTTTCTTTTTTGTAACCTGAAAAATCACATTTTCATATGATTAGCATAATTCAATACTTCAAAGTTCTAAACCTAAGCTAGAACTTAAGAAACAAATGATCAAGTGAACAAGCAGGGATGTAAGGACAATGGAAGAAACTTAATAATCCCAAATTGTATACATACCTCGTACTACCATCATTCCTGCAACTGTTTCTCCAATTCTTTCCTCCACATGGCACTCCTGGACAGCCCATGTTGTTTCTAAGCCACTGGCAGGACCTTTGTTCCTCCAGCCCTTGCTCATGCTATTTCTTCTATTTGTATGCTTCCCTGTGTCTCTTGACTGTATCTATCTCTAACCACTTCTCCAATGACCATCCTCAAGCTGAAAACTTCTCTAGCTACACTAGTCCACATTTCTTGCCCTTCCTTCTTCATTTTATTCTTTGAAAATTTTATACATAGATACAATGTATCTTAATCACATCCATTTCCCCACTAATTTTTCCTTCAAACTCTACCCATAACCTTTCTCCTAACTTTTTTTTTTAAATAACCCACAGTCTAATTACTGTTGTGTGTGGGAGAAGGGTTGCAGGATGCTGAGGGAGAAAAGCAATCAATCAACTTACCCTACAAGCTACAATACTAACCTACTAAACGAAATGTGTTCATTAGTGCAATAGTGGCAAGACAGCATGCCCCCATGTTGATCTCTAGATTAGACTTGAGGCTTTTCCACAGGTTCAGGCCTGGTATGGCTATCATAGTAAAGACTCATGCCTAGGAAAATCATAGGTTCAAAGGGGAACCTATTATTTTGGTAAAAGATCATGCTGTTAAACTGCCTTCTAAATATTTATGTTTATAGTCATAGATTTGTACTGCTTTCTCTTCACTTGTATAAGCTGTATCACAAATATCTCAAAGTCCACATTAGTTAGTCCATTTTGCTTTTAAAATGAACTGCGGGTTTCCCCAATTCCCATTTTTTTCCCCTTGAATGAAAGAGGCAGGCTTACCTACCACATGGGACATACAGAAACCAAAATTAATACTTCTAGAGAAGAGTTAAAAAATATGTATCAGTATTTCCTAAAGACTCTGTAGAACTACTCTAGAAATGGCAGTAACCACAGAAGCAGTAGCATCCCATTTCTACTAATATAAACTTAATTTTGTTTTAAAATCTGTGGATAAATAGAATAGGATAAACAGTAACAGTGGTTTGAATATAGTGCATATGTGTATATGTACACTACTGCATAAGCCAATGCTTAGGAATTATGGCAAGTCCTAAAGTGCTCCATACTCAACACAAGTGATCTTAATTACAGAGCATTGTGTACCTTTACTTTGCTAGGTTCTGGATGGATCTTAGCACACAAGAGAACAGATTCATTAGGTCTTTCTGCCAATACCACTACTGACTAACCTACTCTGTGCTAGGCTCTGGACTGGACATTGAGGATGCTTAGGTATAAGACTTAAGCAAATTTGACATGACATACGGCTCCACAGACATAGTGCAGTCTCCCACCTCTTCCTGCAGTGACTGGGTAACCTAGAAATGGCATCACAGTCTCATCTGCAGCTCCAAATCATTGCAACCATAATAGGGACTGAAATCCTTGTAAAAGAGTTCTCAGTTAGACTACTGTAATTTATTTTTCATATTGAATTCCTTACACACACATCCTTTTAAATGTTTGTTGCTTCTATCTTACCTTCTATTTCTTTCAAGCTTATTTTTAATTTTTAACCTAAAGTTTAAACTTTTTTCATTGCTTTCATCACTAACAAAGTTCAAATCCTTTAGCAAGATTCTAAAGTCTCTCATGTACTGATCTTTGCTTCTGTTCAACCATGTCCCTACTATTCCATCGCAAACAAAGCCCTTCTGGCTCTTCTTCCACTAGCTTATGTGTCTTTCACAACTTTAAGGAAGTACCTCCTGAGTAGATCAAATATCCTTGCAAAGAACCTGTCACTACGTGTGCACAGCATTTGCTTCTTTTTTAAAAAGCAGTTAAGTGATGATCAAGTTTATTATCTGTCTGAAAGATTTCCCAGGCTCATGGGAAATCTTACTAACACCTGGTTATTTTGATTCAGGCTGAGAAGTCATGAGCCATGTCACTATGCAATATTTAACAAACATTCCTGTAAAGAGTACTAGCAGGAAATCCACACAGAACAGTATAAAACAAGAAAAAAGTTATATGAGACAATTATATACCTTAACTGAAATTTAAATCTCAGTCCTATTTAAGTCTCAGGTCATGTCAAATGCATACCTTCTTTGTTAATTGCTTCAATCTTGGCAGGGTAATAGCGACAGTCTGTCCAACGAGCCAGAACTTCTTCTCCAGCTTTAAAATCCTATTCAAACAACTTTTAAGATCAATTCCATATATAATAAACATTTCATTAACAAAAAAAGCTATTAAATTTGACAAGATTCTTTTAAAATGCCTGCCTATGAAAGGAACAACTGGGAAGGCTTCCTACTTACAAAGAGCTCTTCCTCATCCTTTAGCCCTTCTTTTCTTAGTGCAGGTCTTTCAAGGGGTCGCAACCTGTTGCTGTCCCAGTAAATCCATTCATCGTAACGGTGACTCCAGCGCTCAAAATGGACTAGCATCTTCCCTTCTTCATAATCAATTTTTTCAATTCGTGATGGATACCTCAAAAAATTAAAAAGTTTCATATTAAGAAAAATCTTTATGTTGTTAAGTATAAAGTATTAAGCAGAAATATTTTAATGGGTACAGCTTACCATTAAAACTATGAGAAAATCAGTATACTCATAAACTACTGAACACACAAAATACACATTACCATTGTTGTCATTTTTATGTGATTTCTCTCAGAAATCACTTAATAAATCCTCTAATATACTCTGAATGAAAAATACAAAGTTCTATACTGTTTAAAAAGCTAATGTACTAGCATGTGTCAAATGGTAAATATATCCCTACTTTCTTATTTATTAATAATCCCAGTTCTGAAGATATACACAATGAATAATTTACAGTAAAACAGAGACTCTGTAAAAATGTGATTGGAAAAGCTGAAGACTTTCTATAGTTATATGAATAATGGCATATCTATCAGAGCAGAATATTAATCTTTAAATACTATGTTTATATTATACAAAGTAAAGAGTTAAATGAAAATTATATCATATTTAGAAATATATAATATATACATATATACATACTTACATATATATACATACATACATACATATACATACATATATAAAACATTGAGGCAACATTGATGTTACCATCTATTTTATAAATCAGTCATGTTGTTCAAAGTCGTTTATACATCTAAATACACTGAATTTTCCTGAGATGATTTCTTACCTTTGTGGCATGATACTGAGCTATTGCACAGTTCTTCATGTACATAGTATTCTTCAACCCATCCTTGCTTCTGTCTTTCCTGCCTTGCCTAACCTCCCCTTCCTGTCCTGTTCATTCTCATTGTTCAGGTCCTGTCCAACATGTAATGATCTCAGCTGACTTCCTGGACTCCCCTTTTCCATTGACCTTATGGAACTCTAACTGTTGAAGATAGACTCCAAACTAAATGCTGATGAATGATCACCAGAGGCATTTATATGTGTCTCAAAAGATTTCCAACATCAAATAAGCTAGGGAAATACTAGATCAAAATTAGTCTACTTACTTGAAGACTTCTTGCTGTTGTCAGCAAATAGAGATAAAGCACTTGATTTGATCAAACAGGAAATATATAGCCTGTTTTATCTCAAAATGTTTAACATGTCTAAAGACAATGTATAGCTAAGGATCACGATGCTAGAGTACTGCTCAGACCTATGAGCTCTGGGTGTACCTAAGCTGCACCTTATCATAGCCCTCAGCATCTGGCATAACCCTAACACACAGAAGCTACTGGAGCAGTGTTCAGCAAGAAAGTGAAGTGATGCCAAAGGCAGCTGGTCTTCATGTTTCTTAAAATCTGTGAAGGCTGTTGGCTCATTCTAACTTTCTAGTCTTAGGGGAGAAGTGGGTTAGGAAACATTTTGTTACTGAAAAGCATTAAGTCAAACAAAACATAGATTAACACACTTCTGTACAGACATGCGTATCCAGCCACATAAAATCAAAACTACAATGTTTGTAGTCTTCCCCTTGATTCAATTTGTTGTTCTAATTTTGAAAATAGAAAATTATCATAGCATACAGGGAAACTTTCAACAAGGCTGCTCTATATCTTCAACATTACTAGCTACTGAAGCACTATGAAGAGATATATCTAGTAAGTTCAAAAACTGATAAACCTCTTTCAAAATGTAAGAGCTTTTAATTTCACTTATCATATCACTCAAATTTTAAGCAAAATCCAAAATTCTTGGCTTTGCTCTCTAGGTTCTTTCAAATTCTAAATGTATGGAACTCTATATGTTTAAAACATTCTTCAAAGTAAAAAGAGTCCACAGTAACAGATCCAAATATATATCTATTTTCATAACATGATTCAATTCAGTAAAAAAATCAGAATCTGAATGAATTTAAATAATGTAAATCTAGATTTTTATTTTTAAGCAACTTATGGTTTTCCTAAAATATTTTAAATTCTGTTGGCTGAAAGGATGCTTGAAGCAACAGCCAGAACAAATTACATCTTGAGGAACCTCTTCAGGGTAAGTTACAGCATGTTAAGAATCTCTACATAAATGCCTAGAGAATGATATGCATACCTAGTACTGCCAAGAATAAATGCAAATATATGAGATTATCATCTATTTTATTTTTCACAAGTTTTGCTAGTCAAATTTGATGGTTAAAGGTATCAGAAATATTATCAAGAATGTCCAACATATATATACTTGAACATCTAATAAGTCAAAGGAAGGAGTAGCTTAGTGGCAGAGGGCTTGCCTAGCAAGAGTGAGGACTCAGTTTTGGTCTGTGGTACTTGGAAATGAAGGACGGGTGGGGGTAGGAAGTGGGAAGGGGAGGAGAAGAGAGAACAAAGGAAGCAGGCAGGCACTGTTGGTAGATTTAAAAAGAAATTTAACTAAATTCTATCATTTCATCATTGAGCTCAGTTTGGAGATCTGGATGAGAAATAGTGTTGTGCATCAGACACTATTTTGTTTGCTTACTAAATGTTGATTGTTCTTTATATACACTGTATCTTGTTTTCTGTCCATGATATGGATAACATAATCTGCTTTAACAGATGAGGACTAAAAGAATATACAGGAAAGCAGAGACTGATAAAAGTTTCTAATAAAAGTGGGGCAAAGTGTATATACATACATACATACATACATACATACATACATACATACATGAATGATTAAAACACACACAGAAAAACTTCTAAATGAACATTTCTTATTTCACATGCTTAATTAACTCTGAGAACACTGGGAAGTTCATTGAAGGTTCCTGGAGACACTGTCCATATTGGACTTGGTAGGATATTTCAAGAAGAGCCTGAGTAAAAATCCAATGTACATATAAGGTACAGTTAATTAAATGTTCAGTATTGAAAAATATTATGACTGTGGATGAAGCTATAGTGAGTGAGGTCATTAAGGGAAGCAAGATGTGCCATCTGTCCTCAAGACTGACCTGCCGAGACTTGAGGGCCCTTGAAGGTAAAAGTAGTATTCCATTTGACCTGACAGCATGATAAACTGTACAGTAAAGGAGAACAGAGAGACATTAAACTGGATGTGTTAGCTTGTTTCAAACTTAGAGCTTTGAAATACCAAGCTAACGATCCTTTGTTCTACAGAGCACAGGAGTTCTATTTAATTGGGCCATTGGTTACACCTTGGGAAGAAAAAGCATGCTAGGATCTTCATAACACATGTATGATGCACATTACAATATGGCAATTCACATATAGCGCTATACAGCAAAACAATTCCTCTGTTCTAGCAGATGGCCCAAACTAACGGTATATGTTTTGATATACAGTGTAAAAACATTTGTTGAGCAAATGTATTCACAAATGACTATCTTAAAGCATGTATTATTTTCATATGCTACTTATGCTTTACTATAATTGACTGTACATTGAACACAGGATTTTTTTCTTCCTGAATTTGGAAGATGTAGTGTTAATGTTTTTGTTTTAAAGGCTGAATCACAGAAAGCTGTTAGAATAAAGAATAGTGATTAGGCTCAGCCTCAGACATTTATGAATGATTCAGGAAAATATTAAAGTGAGAGATTAGGATTTCAGTGTCCATAGTGTCAGGTAAGATGCCAGAATGACTAGAGAGAATTCCCATAGCTGCTCTATCTCAAGATTTAACTGAGGACCCTGCAGTTAAATTAGGGAAAGGCTGAAGAAGTTGAGGAGGGTAACCCCATTGGAAGACTAGCAGTCTCAACCAATCTTACCCTCTGAGATTTCTCAGACACTGACCCACCAACTAGGCAGCATATAGGAGTGGGCCCAAGGCCTCCAATATATATATATACAGCAGAGCACTGCTTGGTCTGGCCTCAGTGAGAAGACACATCTAACCCTCATGAGACTTGAGGCCCCAGGAAGTGGGGAGGCTTGGTGAGGTGGGAGTGTGGGGGTGGAGGTGGGGACATCCTCTTAGAGACTGGGGGTTGGGAGGAATGGGATGATGAACTGTTGGGAGAGCTGACCAGGAGGGGGATAATGACTAGACTGTAAAAAATAGATTAAAGGTAATTTAAAAAAAATTAACTGAAAGAAATGAAGAGAATGTCAGATCACCAAGCAAATGAGTCCTCAAAGCCAACATACTATGGAAAGCATTCTGGCCCCTTATCAACTGCTGTTGAAAAGTAACAAAGATTTCTCTATCTACCTTCCCTGAAATAATCCCATGTCAAAAGGCAGACAATCTGGTGTAGGATTTACTGACCTACAAAAATCCTGACCTGCCTGCATTGCTCTGAGTTAAATTGTTTTTTCTAAGTTCTTTATTCTTAGGCCTGGAAACAGAGTTTACTTCCAAAAAAATGGAGGAAAAGTTGTTCACTCTAAAATAAATGATAGGCATTTAGAGTAATATAAATGAAAAATATAAAAATATACCAATGATCTAACTTGAAAATACTTCTTGCTAATCTAAGTTTTTGCTAATACTAATTGGCCTTTAGGATTAGTTCTTGAGCCTTTCCATGTGTTAGTCCTCTAACATTCAAGTTAAATTGAACCCATAGTTACAAACAGAAACACCATTGGCAAAAGTAAAACACATTTTTTCTTCCCAAAACTCTTGAAATTTCACTGCCTTAAATACTGTAATTTTATAACTGAGGTTTCCAACTTGCATAAAATTGTTCAGAGAGTAACAGCACCTGTGGATTCTAGACTAAATCTGTAATTCAGTAAGCACCAGATAGTGGCTAAAGACATTAGTCAAAGAAGTAAGCTGCACCTGAACAGTGTCAATTCCCAACTGTATCAACTCCCAAGTACTGGCAAAACACAAGAACACAAGCAGTCTAAGAAAGAAGTCACTGCTGGTGAATTCCTATCCTAGCTTACTGTTGTTTTATACTGACTATATTTACTCTGTGTGTGTGTGTGTGTGTACACATATGTGCATGTATACACACACACATAGCAAATATACATATCTGTATTTGCTCATTTTACTATTGTCTTAACTTAATCTACTAAGTCAACAGAGTGGGGAATTTCTTTGTTATAAATTAATATGTCTCTGGTGTAGAGGCAGATGACTTTTCTTCAGACAGGCACTCTTAAGCTGAATTAGATTTTAAAGAGATGCCCATGGAGGTGTGTGTGTGTATATATATGTATATGTATATGTGTGTATATATATACACATATACACACATACACACACACACACACACACACACACACACACACACACACCTACCTTCTGGAAGACAAGATAATCTACTACCATCAGTGCTTTACTAACTGTCCCTGGAGAGCAGTGGCGTGAGAAAACAGGCATGCAGCTATATCAGAAATATCATCTGATGAAGTAATTTTTAAAATATTCATATTCTCCTCTCTCTCCCTCTCTGATGAAGTAATTTTTAAAATATTCATATTCTCCTCTCTCTCCCCCTCTGGTTTTTCAAGACAGGGTTTCTCTGTATAGCCCTGGCTGTACTGGAACTCACTCTGTAGACCAGGCTGGCCTTGAACTCGGAAATCAGCCTGTCTCTGCCTCCCAAGAACTCAGATATCGGCCTGTCTCTGACTCCCAAGTGCTGGGATTAAAGGCATGCACCACCAGTGCCTGGCTTAAAATATCATTTTCTAATAGCAGTAAAACAAGCATTATCTGTATTTAAGGAATTCATTCCAATTTGTCACCTAGTTTGCTACATGACTTCTGAATCTTTTGCACATCATCCAAAGGACATAGTTAACAACCATTATTAGGTTACAACTCACTAAATACAACCAGAATATGCTATCAATGTCATGTAAACAAAATGGCAAAGGTACTTTTAAAATATATACTAACATGTTTTCAAGTTATATATTTTAATATTATTTATATTGATAGTAAAATTAATAATTTGGTAATTTAGGAGTGAAGAGGTTTTTATTCATTGGAGAAAGTGAAAGAGAAAGAGAGGGAGAGGAAGAGAGAGAAAGGGAGAGAGAGGGGGGAGAGGGAGGGAGGGAAGGAGGGAGGGAGGGAGGGAGGGAGGGAGGGGGGAGAGAGAGAAAGAGAGAGAGAGAGAGAGAGAGAGAAGAGAGAGAGAGAGAGAGAGAGAGAGAGAGAGAGAGGAGAGAGAGACTATCAAAACCATGGCCAGATGAGTGATGACAGTATTTTATTAATACACACAAAGAGTATTTAAAGAGAGATCACCTTGGACAAGGTAGGAATGTTTTAAAGGATGGCAGTAAAGAAACTTGAAACAGAAGTTAAGAATAATCTAAGTGTTTGAAAACTGGAGGAGGTAAGGACTGGCAATCTAAAACAGTGCTGTGAACAGAAATTTTCATTTGGAACATATGTCCACTAAAATATCTAAAACCTACTAGGACAGCCAGGATTACTTGCCAAATAACTAAGGGAAATATAGCAAATACTTGTAACTTAGTACATTTTTTATATTGTTAGCTTCCTGGAAGCACTTTAAGTTTATATTATGCTTTGTCATTTTCAAAATTCCCTCACCTATTCATCCCAACTACACTGGCATGCTAATTTTTTACACTTTAAATGTAATAATGATAACAAAATCTCAACTCAAATTTCATATTATAAAATGGAATAAAAACATGAAATAAGTCTTGATTCTCAAGGAGACTGAGGTAATAGATTTTAGGTTAAAAGTGCATCCTAACACTGAATCCTAAAAATTTTCATCCGTGATTTTTCAGATTTTTACATATCTACTTACTCCTATGACAATGGCCAGTAGAAATGTTTCTTTCAACCTGCTTCACAGTTCTATTCCCATTACCTTCCCACATTACAAGTACTAAAGGAATTCCTTCCCACCTTCACCAAACCATGCTCTTTGGTACTGGATTCAAAGTTCATGTGCCTTGAACATTTGTTCAGATTTCTAGAACCAGACATTTTAAATTTGTGCCAGTGAGGTCAGGAATTCTAGGCTACAGCTCTCTAATTCTCTTTAATATTAAGCATTTATAATACCTTCCAATAAGGAGGTTTGTTTATGCCCCTTCTGATTAATTCTACAGACTTACATTGATTTATTTCACATGGCTTTACCTTATTTGATGTTAATGTGGGAGGAGTCATGCTAAGCTCCTAACTTCTTTCAGTATACTATGTGCTTTAATCTTACTTTTCCACGTTTTGCTTATGAGATTGGGTCTTACTATGCATACTAAGCTGGCCATATCTCAAAAGAAGATCTCAGTCTCCTGGGTATTGAGGTTATATATACCATACCAAACTCTTCCTACTTTCTTAAAAAAGGGAAGTCATCAGTGCTTCCAAAGGTTCAATAACTTGCTCAAGTTAAAGAGGTTATAAATGATGGATGCTTGAATTGGGGTGTTTTAGTCCATAAAAATGATTTATCCACTCATTATAGATTCTGCATTATGCACTAAATGATTAACTCATCACTATGGTAGTTCAGACCCAGCAGGTTCTTACCAGTGAAGACAATACAGAAATTAAAATCATTTATCTGTTTTTTTCTTGCAAAGAGTCTGCTTCTTATTCAAACATCTCTGAAATTGCTCTGTTATTTCACACAAAAAAACCACTACCCAGAAAATGTTATGTCAACAAGAACCAAATTAATAAAAATGCTAAGAATATGTAGGATAATGGCTGCCATTAAACCACATATCAAATACATAACACACATACACACAACACACACAAAAAATAAAGCACAGAAAGTCTGATGATATTCACCTTCATACTTTTATAAATTTATGCTAGAAGCCATGAAACAAAATTAGCAATTTGAAGATTGGCTTCTAAGCCATAATCAGGAGGAAGGTCGTTGGAGAGGAAGACCTGAAATTAACTTGTCTTGCCTAAA
The DNA here is from genome assembly GCF_004785775.1 of Grammomys surdaster. Taxonomy (NCBI): domain Eukaryota; kingdom Metazoa; phylum Chordata; class Mammalia; order Rodentia; family Muridae; genus Grammomys; species Grammomys surdaster. The sequence goes on from NW_021604669.1 coordinate 7,855,399, forward strand.
ATTATAATTCTAAGAAGAAAGGCACCTGAGCGCTCTTAAATACCACATACATACGCCTCTAGGTAAGTTAGGAACAGTGTTGGCCTAGGCACATTTAGCTAATAGGCTAAAATCTTGGAAATCTGTATGAGACAATGGATTGTAGTGGTGACCAAACTACACCTGGAGTGAAAACTTCTATCACCAAAATGTTTCAGACATTTATATTTTGGTTCCAAATTATACTGGCTTTCCTCTATATTTCTGAACATCATTTTTTTTCTTCTAGGTGACTAGCAGTTTTGAAAAATTACCTATAAATTCTTCATACCTATTTTATTTCTGTCTCAGGTATGTGGCAGATACATCTATAACTCAGAAAAGGTGAAAATAGATTAAAAAAAAAAAGAAACTGAACTTTAAACTGGAAAAAAACCTACCATGGAGGACACTAGAATACCAAAGCAGAGATACAAAGTTCATAACAAAAAAAAAGCATTTACAACACCTATTTTCTTGCTTCTTATAACTTCCAGTAACTTCTCTTTTCAAAGAAAAAAGGTTTAAAAAAACTTTGTAAGTCAGAAAAGAAAAGAATTACAAACTGCATCAATATACTGAGCACACGTGGTAAGAACAAGAAGAGAGGGATCAGGTGTACTCTGAATTAATGAGCCCACCTACCCTAGTTCTTAGTTCGTGTTTTATATTTTTTTATAGAGAAGGTTTATAAACTTCATCGTTATCATCTTAAACACAGTAGGCAGAGCTCTGGTTTGTGGGAAGTTTCAAGTGTTTGTATGCTAGTACAGGCCTACTTAATGATTAAAGTAGATTAAACATCTGAATTTAAAACAAAGTTCTTATCATTTCAATCTAGGGCTTAAACTGTAGTCCACAGGTATTTTTTTGCGGACCTAATAGATAATTCAATTATGTTAGTACTATACATGCAATGATTCTTTCTTTTCTGAGTCTACCGTAGAAACCAGCCTTTCAATGGCAGTGAATGATTCAAAGTAATTATATTTCAAGTATTAAAAAGAAAATCTTTGGAAACTACAAATGCAAAAAGACAAAAACTTTGTTCGTATCAGCTAAAGAATCTCTATCTCTATCTTTATCTAATGTTCCTATAAATTTGAAACTCATTACAATGACCAATTTTCAGAGGCATTCTCCAGCCTTCAACATAGATCACATATCTCTATATTCCTCTGAAGAGCCACCAATTTAAAGCTAATTTTATTTTTTAAAAATAAAGCATGCATTTATTTTCAATTAGAAGGTATCTGTCACTACTACAGTCTTAACTTCTTTAATTTTTTCACACTTTTAAAATTCTGTTGGTGAACAACTTAAATACATTTGCAAATGTTCCATACAGTTCAAACCTTCCAAATGTGTAGGAATAGCATTTGCCAACTCAAATTTAAACTGTTCTAGCAAACTCTCATAACTGGAGATATTGCCACACTTTTTAATCTCTCACTTTCCTTTTCTTTAGATCTAGAACAGAATTAATAGGAATATTCCAAAAGAAGTCAGAAGAGCAGAACTCTTCTGAATTACTTTGACTGTATTTCAAATATTGTAAGACTAACAGCATATCACTCCATCTGGTGTGTTCTCATAAATAAACCACTGACTGCAGAATAACAACTGAATCAAAAGGCAGCAGTTAAATTGCTAAAACCAGTTTTATCCCTTATCAACTATATTGCACATGATTAAATGTCAATGTGTGTACAGGTGCTCTGCAATCTAGAAAAGTCTATAGGAGTAGGAGGATATACTCGAATGGCCAGCTACAATGACATGTCTGTCCTGTGTGAGTCTAGCTTACTCTCATGCCAACACTGAAGTCTATTAAAAGCCTGGACACTGAAGTCTTCTGATTCACAGAGGCTTATTTTTCAGCCCTGGTACTTATGTCAGTGTTTTAAATTTGAAACTGTAGAATTCAAAGTAAGTTCAGATATCTTTTTATTTGATCCTAAAATATTGTATAAATAATAGCCAGTGTTACTTTGAAACAAGCGAGGATTTGCACATACTTACCAGATCAATAAATAACTGCATAAATTAAAAACCATCCACTTAGTGTCTCCAATATAACTTTATTATGAACATTCTTTCCCCAAATATATTCCTATACCAAAACACTTGTTTTGGCATTCTTCTGTACTCTTATGATGTCTTCCAGAGATAAAACTCAATGTCAAGGTGTGAGTAGACATAGGTAACAGTGGAGAATAGAAAAGTATTATTTAAAAACAGCTGATTACATTAGCTGATCTAGCACAGTACTTAATGCATATTGTTTAGAAAATAAAGTAAAAGAAAATGTTTTAAATAAGATGACAAAATATTTAAAAATTAAATGTCCATGTGCAGCACAGGTTTAGTCTGTATAGAAGAGATCTATCTAAGTAACAAAAGCAAGTACAAAGAAAAATGAAAAACTACAGAATTACTTCTCAGGGCCTGCATTCACTAGTGCAGACAGACCAATCAAGCCGTCTGTGACTTCTATAGGTAGCTGCATACTTACTTTGAAAACAGGAAACAACAATCTCTATGTTGCATGTGTGAATTCTCAAAAAGAAGCTATCTAATATGCAGTATTGCCTGCTCTGTACTAAGGGTACTCTTCCTAAGGAACAGATTTAAGTCTCCTAGTAAACTATATCTTCCTAAACCTAAAAGGAGGAATGTAACTTTTGTGCTTTTGATGCTGTTCTCTGTTGAGTGGGTGGTATAGAAGATGTTGTACATGCCAGGCAAGTGCTCTACCACAAAGCTAAATTCCCCAAACCAGGATACATTATTCTGAAGTAGTCATACTATGTTACCATGCTGACCTTAAAGTTGCTGGGAGTGTGCCACTATGCTTGGCTTGTTCTGGCCCCTAACTCCCCTCTTTAATTCACATGTATGAAGTGGGGGAATGGGCTACAAAAATGGCTCAATGGTTAAGAGCATTGCTGCTCTAAGGACCTGGTCATTTCCCAGCACCCACAACATGGGTAGTTCACAGCCATCTCTAACTCCCTCTTATGAGCTCCTCAGGCATCAAGGAAGTAAAAGATCCACACATAAAATATAAAATATTTAAAAATATTTTTAAAATTGTGTATGTGTATGTGTATGTGTATGTGCATGTGAGTGAGTGTACTCTCAAAAGCCAGAAGAAAGCATTGTATAGCCTGAAGCTGGAATTATAGGCAGTTGTGAGCCTTTCTACATGGGTACAGGAAACTACACTTAGATCCTATGGGAAAGCAGCAAGCTCCTTTAACTGCTTAAACTTAAGTTTAACTGGTTAACTTAACTTCCTTTAAGTGGTTAAACTGATCCATCTCTGTAGCTTCTCTAATACTTCTTTTTAAAAGGAAAGGTACCTGTATGTGATACCTTAATTCCACAATATATGGTCCAGTGTACATGTCTTGAGAACAAAAAAGTAAACATGGTCTACTGGTCAATGTATCTCAATAGGGCCATCATCGCTGGACTTACTAGAAATACATGTAGACATTAAAACATAGTTAGAATGACTCTCTTTTGTTGAGAAGCTACAACTCTGACTTGCTTTCAGCAATTACACTCTGAAGCATAAGATACTAAAGTATACTCAAATAAGGTCTGAACAAGTATTTCTATAATAATTTCTCTTATGTTTTTTTTTTTGCTATCTAGTGGGTAATGGGCTATAAGGGAGGTTAAAGCATTTAAGAACCATCATTAAAAATGGGTTTTGAAAAAAATTAAAGCTACCTTAGTGACCCTAAAAACTATAGCATGAACTAATAAACTATGTACTTCTTCAAAGCCTGACACTAGCTCAGTGGCACTTTGTTGGCTGAGAAGCCTATGAGAATATATGAATATGAAATAACTTGTTATTCACAAAATCGGTAACTTTAAAAAAATATAGTAAAGGTTCTTTATATTCATATCTCACAAAAATTCAATAGTATATCTTCACAGTAAAACAATCTTGGCTAAATCACAACCAAGAAAGCCAAGTCCTGTACAAACTGGCATCTTTTGCTGCACGGTATAAACCCACTATTTTGTAGTTGGGAACATTTCACCATTGTCACCAACACATCCTTGCTGACATTTGGTAAAATCTAGACACTATTTTTTAATCTCCCTTGCTATGATGAAGCCTATTTTTTAGTTGCTTCTCAAGTTCAAGAAAACACTATATATACTGTCCACCTGGCAAAAAAACTGGCTCCTAAAAAGAACTACCCACTGAGTAGCTGAGGAAAAGAGGCAAAATAATTGGCACTCAACCTCTGAGAGTTTCAAAAGTCCTACAGAAGAGCCCAAAACTGAGGTCATTAAGCTAGTGTGATATGGATGTGCTGAAGTCTAGGGCTAGATGTTAATAAAACCCCAGGGCTAGTCTCAAGTCAATACTACGATTAAACAAAGTTTCTGCCTGCCATTGCCTATTCAGTAAGTAGATTGAATGCAAATGGATTAGAAGCAAATCTACTGGCTCTCGCTATGGCTCTAATAAAGCTATGGTGAGAGAAAACATCAAAGTGTACAGTAAATAAAGTCCTGCCTTTCTCCAAAACAAATGAGCATCAGAAGGGAGCAAAGGTAGCACTGGTTCCAGGCAGAACCTATCAAATACTCCTCTCAGTGGCCCAAGAACGGCAATAAGAGGACATTAGCCTAGAAGGTAGAGTGATGAGGCACTATCAGCTTATTCCTTTATCCTTAGTGCTCAGTGAGTCAGTGACCCCTGAATGTTGTTTCCCTCCTCTCCTCACCACATGGATATAGCACTAACATAGCACCCTTTCCTACACCACTATGTCAGTGATATGCATGGGGTGTTGATACTGACCACCTCCCACAGATGACCAGAACAAGAAGACAAAGTGCTGTTCTGAGAGGACTGCCTTTCTAGTACAACAGTCAGCTACCACATGACTTGAGGTTCTGCTCTTTAAGGATGGAGGAGGTTGGGTTGTGATTTTGGTTTTCAGTAGGATAGTAAAGGATGGATATGTACCCTGTGAAAGTACAAGTCCTAATCATTAACATTTATCTGGTAAACATCAAGAAAACAAACACATCATGGTTTTTATACAAATTTTTAGGAAGCTAAATGTGTGAATTAGCCTTCCTTGTCCTTTGCCAATATTATTCTGTTATTCAACGGTAACACCCTCTCTATTTGCTGTTTACTATAGACAAACTCTTTCAAATCTCAAACAGCTAAAGCACTGTACAATATCTGATGTTTTTAAATGCTAAACCTAAACCCAATGTGTGTGTGTGTATTCAGGGGATGAATATTCTCATGTGACTGACACGTGGTTAGAATAGCAACTGACTTATTAAAGCTACAAATTTTACACTTTGGGTCAAAATTCTGTTATTTTCCATACCATTTCTGTAAGTAGTCCAGTGCCTCCAAACGAGCACCAATCTCAAAAGTGATTCCAGGACGATTTGGGGGCTTTTTACTCATCTTGAGATCCTATTCTTCAGTATTTTCTTTCCACTACCTCAAGAAGAAAAAAGAAAGTTAGATTCTAATGCATGAGATGCACATGAAATATGGTTTAAAGGAACAGACAGAATTTAACTAATTTTCAAAATAATACATGGGACATTACAATATTTGATAGACGTCTAATTGAAAGATTACCAACACTTGTAGGTAGGCTGCAGCAAGAAGGCAGTCTTGGTAGGGCATTTTAAAAAGGAATACAGAAAGGACAAACAGCTAAAGAAAAGAGACAAGCTATTAAGACTCATTAATAGCTAAAATGCCTCAAATCTTAACTGAAAAACAAAACAAAACAAAAGGAAAGTCCTACCCAAAGAAGGCTGAAAATGCTGTGAGTTTTAAAAATTAAGACAATTCTGTTTACTGAAACCCTTGAAGGGAACAGCTTAATCATTTTCCACTTAATTTCATTTAGGATGTCAAAATGTTCAACCCTATGGAAAACACCAAAACCATGGAGAAAGCAGCAGACAAGCACTGTGTCAGGGAGGGGTCTAACCAATCTTCCTGCAAGATCAGCATAGTTAGTACATACTATCTCAGCAGCACACCACAGGATAATTTTAACATAAAGAGTTGCGAAGGATTTTTCTTAAATTTCACATTTAATAATCAATCATGTTAGACTTTTGAGCATGGTTTCGATTATTAACTCAACATAGTGTGCACAATGACAATTTTTAAAAAGTTTCTCATTTAAAAAAAAAAAAGAAAAGAAAAAAACAAAACCAAAAAACTGCAGAGGAGTCATTATTTCTCTAGAGCCCATTCAAATGTGAAGTATCTACTGTTCTCGTGGCCACACTCGCTGCCTAGCACACGTGAGGCCTTTATTTACTACTGAGTGTTTGAAGAAGATGCATACATTCTCAAAGTATCAATAGTAGAATGATAATAATTGGTAACCACAGCCTCATCAAACTATAATTGGTTGATAACCAGGACTCGAAAGCTGCTCTTGTTGGAAGGAGATGCTTAAAACATGTATTATATGACTAGTCACTAGGATCTCTCAAGCTTAAAAAAAAAACCACACACACACACACACAAATGAAAATTTTTATGTTTTATGTTTAAAATAGATAAGCCATAACGGCAAACAGAATTCTAAATGTCCCTTTTTTGTTTTTGGTTTGGTTTTTTTTTTTTTTTTTTTTTTTGGAATCTGAAAAGGGAAGAAAGAACTAGCATCAATGATTGTTACAAAAATATGGGGTATCAAGTTTACAAGGTCGTGGCTAAGGGGCTATAGAATATCCTGCCATGGCATCTGTGAGGTTAAGATTCATAGCCAGGGCGCAGTAAGTGTAATGGGGACAAACAAATATTTTAAATAGAAATCTTGTAAGTGTGCAACATACAAGGCTGTTACTTCAATGTACAGAAGTAGAATCCGAAGAGGCAGTTTGCCAGTTATGCTAACATTTCCTAAGATCAAACTTCCAGCCTGTAAATCTAATCCCCCAGTGACTCTCAGGAATGAGGCACCTCAAAAGGCAGAGATGACTTCCATTCTCTTGTGCGGTGATGAGAGAACGAGGGAGACAGCTGAATTAAGAACTTTTACAAAAGGCAATCTACTGGACAGACCCTTAAAGTGAAACTGTGAGACAGGGAGAGAGAGGGTAGAAGGAAACAAAAAGGAATAAAAAGAGAAGGGAAAGCGGCAAAAAGAACAGAGATGTAAGGATGGTGGAAGTTAGCAGAGATGACAGTGAGAGGAAAGAGACAGGCACACAGAGTTAGTGAACGGTGAGGGGACCGTGAAGCTAAGCAGAGGTGGGGGACAAGGCGGGCTCGCAGGGGTGTCAAGGGGAGCCAGGAAAGGCCGCGGCCGCGGCTGGCCCGGAGCCCGGGAGCTGCAGGTTGACAGCCGCCGGCCGGGCAAGGGAAGGAAGGCGGGGGTAGCGCGGCGGCGCGCAGACAATAGGGTCAGCGGATGGCAGGGAGCGGGACGCCGGCCAAGAGGAACGCGGGCGCGAGCGCCGCCCGGGGACCCGGCAGCCTCCAGGACCCTCCGCCGCCTCTTACCGACTCGGCCTCGTCTCCGCACAGCAGCCGGGCCGTCCGGGGCCGAGCCGGGGCGCGTCAGGGCGGCCAGCGCGGGCCTCGTCCGAGTCTACCCGGGCAGCGGCAGGAGAGGGAGTGGGAGCCAAGCGAGCCGGGGCCGCGGCGCCGCGTCGGCCCGAGGAAGCGCGGGAAGAAGCGGGGATCCGAGCCCTCAAGCCCACTGCGGGGCCGCTACCATCGCAGCCGCCGCCGCCGTCGCCGCCGCCGCCGCCGCCGCCGGCCAGCCCTGACGCGACGCCAGCCGGGGACGTCAGCCACCCGCGACGCGCCGGAAGCGGGCTGGGTTGTATCACGTGGTACTCGAGGGCCGGGCTGGCGCGGCGCAGCCGATTGGAGGACTATATTGGGGGTGGGTCTTCGGCCAGGGATGGGCTTCTTGCCCATAGAAAGGACCTGAGCTGTAGCTTCCCCTTGGTTGGGTCAAGAGTGTATGGTGGCCTTTTGTGATTGTTGTTCTAACAAATTTGTTCTAACAAATCCCACTACTTGACACATTGGGCAAACTTATCAATGCACCACACACTTTTCATGGTGTCTGTCCTAGCCCACATTAAAGACAGACACAATGATCTATATTACGAAGTCAGAATTGTCTCTTTTGAATGCATATTTTCTCACTGACACTCTGCTATAAATATTTCACATGACAATCACAACTGCACACTTATACTACTCTCCAATTTCAGAAATCTTTATAAAACAAATAAAAGATTCTTAAATCTTTTAAAATTCTTAAGAAGTTTAGAGCAGTAATAGAACAAGTTTTCACAATTAACGGTATAGGACTACTTCTGTTGAACACCTACCATGCACCAAAGTCTATATTAAGCATGCCAATCCTTGTCCCAGCTTTGAGAAAATCTACAAGTGATTATTCAATGTGCTACTGAGAGGAAACATCTATGTTTTTTCTTTCCACTCCATCATTCTGCCTCCCACGTTTTAAAAGCACATCATTGCATACAAATGGCACTTATCTTGCTTCATCATGTACAGTGAAAATAGAAACGCTTTCTCTAAATTTCAAGAGATTTGGTAAATTGAGAAAATGTTCATAACCATCCTTTTATTCAAAAGACATCCATTCAAATATATATACATATATATGTATATATATATGTATATGTGTATATATATGTGTGTGTGTGTGTGTGTGTGTTGTGGAGTTATACTGAGCTTAGTGATGCTACAGTGTAAGTAAGACAGTCCTTAGGTGATGTTTGTCTTTATGTTCTTCTTTTCAATATCTGAGAAATTTCCTCTGTAGTTTTCATTAATCCAATACAATTAATATTTCTAGAATCTTTCTTCTGTCACAGGCAGAATTATACTTTCCACTTTTCTTAATATTATGTGTGGTTATTTAATTTTCTGTAAAACTAAAATACAAGTAAGATTTATTACACACAAAAAATGCCAATGTAAGAAGCCAGTTCTACAAATTTTCTGTCCTCAGTACTCTGCTTTGCAATGTTTGCAATAATTACTGTTTTAGCAGTACATGTCCTTGATACATTAGGATGATTACAGGAATTACTATCACCTAAAACAAACATGCAATTACAAACACTTAATTTAAACAATAAAATGTATAATGTTAACAAATAAAGATATATTTATAAATCAGGATCATTTGTTTCAGAATCTAACCTAAATGTAAGGAATCTTAGAGGAAGAGTCAACCCTTCACTAAATGGGATGAAAATATTTGAATCTAATGAATTTAGTCTCCCTTGTGGCTATAGGTCTCGCTTTAAATGCTATTTAAACCATATTGTTTTAAAAATTTGTATTAAAAGATGCTAGCAGTGTTCAAAATAAGGAAAAAAGTTTACAAATCATGTCAGTGATAGTACCACTAAGTCAGGTTTCTGACTTTCAATATATATAGTGTGTGTGTGTGCAGTCATATAAATATATGTGTGTTTAAATATAAACATATGCATGTTTATGCATATATACATATATACTTTTTCTATATACTGTTTACTATGTTATCTACCAACATGATGATTTTTCTATTTCAAGTAGAAATAAACAGAGTCCCTCAAAGGTACAGTACAGAATAAAAGTGAGAGGGACCACCCATGTACATTCAGGCAAGTGACCTTAGCAAACTCAGAAAGCAACACTAGAAATGGAAACGTGACAGTGAGCTGAGACTTGTTTACAAGAGGAGCTCCAGTGAAGGAGAGGGTGAGAAGGGGAATGGGGTGTGAAAATGACTAAAATTTATGCTACAAGTGCATAAAATTGTCAAATCAAAAATGATTTTTTTAAATAAATGGGAATGAGGTCTTAGGTACATTAGTGGCTTGATTGACTTCGTGGTCCTGTGGAGTTAATACCCTTCCTTGGAATGAATGTTAAAATTGGGAGTGTCACATTTAGTTGTCGCTAAATTGCAATGGAAAATCTCTACTATTTAACAAGGAGGAACCAGGTCTGCTAAACAGCTTGGAATATGTAATGCAGCTTTTTATCTTGAAGAATTACATCAAGCTATGCATGTGAATGTCCATCTAGACACACAGAAGAATGAAAAAATTTAAAATTGTGTGCTATGAGTTTCTGTGGGTCCACATTCCGCCCTGCTGCTGGGGTGCAGACGCACTGCTGGGCAGGTGAAACTTGACTGTGTTTATCCTGGGCTTTAGGGAAGCACCAAGACACACAGGGACTGGGTAAACACAGTATAAGTTGTGAAAGCCTCAAGCTGGGGTTCCCAAGCTCCTGGACATCCAGTCACCTTTGGGTTAATTCACCCAGGAGTCAGGAACTACGAGGTCAGGACCAGGGGCTCCAAAACTCCTGGATATCCAGGCACCTCTGAGTGGTGAAGTTGGGAGTGGAGCTAAGGGCCCGTGGACTGAGGATGACTAAAAGCCCAGGGCCAGGGAAGGTGGGAACTCTGCCTCAGCTCGTCAGCAAAAATGTTTAGCTTGGTTGCGATTATCTGGGAGTACAGATGGGCCTTCTGTGGGAGACTTAGGCTGAAGCTTGGTATTCGAAGTCTTTCTCCATGCTCTCCTTGGCAGTTCTTAATGAAAGAGACAGTCCTTGGTTCTAAAATGTTTATTGATTGCTCATCACGGGAAATAAGAGCAAACCAACTTCTCAGGGTAAACGAAATATCAAATATCTTTTGCAGGAAGACATTTTCAGGAAGGGGAGCTTATTGGCTAAACCATCAGGGCCTCTAGGTACCTCATTAGCATGGAGAACTGTGTTCTGGGCTACAAGACTACAAGCCACGTTTCCTTTGTGGGAAGTGTGGCATATGTTCCAGGCCAGGAATCTAATAGCAAGCAGGAAGCTGCCTACCATCTCAGGGGAGTACCTGGGTACCAGAGACTCTAGACCCACTCAACCATACCAAGTTTCCTTGCATGGTCCACTGTCTCACAGTCTTATGTGTAAAACATTTAATTGAAGCTGCCATACAGTTCAGAGGGATAGTACATTATCATCATGGGGGATTGGGAGAGAGAGAAGCATAATAGCATGTAGTCAGACATAGTATTAGAAAGGTAACTGAGAGTTCTACATCTGAATCTTCAGGCAGCACTAAGAAAGAGTGCATCACAGGGCCAGGCTTGGGCTTCTGAAATCCCAAAGTCCACAGCCAGTGACATACTTCCTCCAATAAAGTCACACCTACTCCAACAGGCCCAACAACCTTCCAATAGTGACACTTTCTCCCTCCCTAGCCTACGGTGGCCATTTTCACTCAAACCACCACGGTTCTATTGATATTTTGGTAGTATTTTAGGAATTACTTTATTTCAAGAGACAGTGATATGTAATCTACTCTGACATGGGGACATTTTACATGATTAACCTGACAAAAAATTCACCTTGGTCTAGAAACAGAGTCAGTGGTTAAAGCACTTTCTATGTAAGTATAAGGACTAGGGATCAGATACCTGGAACCCATGTAAATTCTGAGTGGCCATGCAGATAGGCCAATTCAGAAGGCAGAGACAGGAGCAAGCTAGATTAGCTATATTGTCAAACTCTGGGTCTACTTGATGGAACATGCCTCCCTGAATAAAGTGGAAAGTTACTAAGGAAAACACTTACCATCAACCTTGAGCTTCTACACATACATACACATGAACCCACACATTTGCAAACATTACATCACACACACAAACACATACACACACACTACATACATACATACATACATACATACATACATACATACATATGAGAGAAAGAAAAACATTTCACATATGTTGCATTCCCTCCATGGCAGATAGAGTCTGAATTTAAGATCAGAACCTTGATACAGGGTAGAGAAGACACTAAGGGAGTCTCCCAAGCCATGTATCTCTATCTCTTCTCTCCCACTCAGTACATTCTCTTCCAGATGGTGGATATAAGCCATCAGTCACTCTGACTCCAAATATAGAAAGAAAGACCTTACAGCTGTGTTTGGGCAGAACCAAACAAGCAGTAGGAAAATTATCTCGAAACAACACTTGTTAGGCAGAAATCATTGATCTAAATTCCTCCAACACTAGAAATGCGAGTGTAGAACCATAATACTTGCTAAAATATTTAGCAACTGTGCATGTAACTTGCAGCAGGGAAATACAACTCATCCTCAGAAACAAGACAGGTAAATTTTCCTGTTTATTTAATTGTAATTAGCTCCAGCAAAATCAAAACAATCAAAACAATTCAAGGATTTTTTTGTTAATAGACTAGTTTAATGGAGAACTGTGGCTGCAATAGCCAGCACTGGCAAATCTCCCTATTCAAAGATATTTGAAAACAGCATCAATGCAAAATACTTGAGCTCAATAGTTATCAAATTGATAAGAATGTATCAATTACAGCAGATCTCCAAGGAAGCAGCAAACTGACAGATGTCATCTTTTCAGATGTTACTATAGATTTTTGTTCACATAGCTAATAGAAATGGATTCCTTATTAACTATAAAACTGTAAAAGTGGCATGTCAGATGATGTCGATATATATATGTATGTATATATATCATTATATATGTAATGACATATATATCATTAGATATGTAGTGACATATATGTGTGTGTTGTTGTAAGTATGCATTTACTGAATGTTCTTGTAATATTCAGAAGCCACTTGTATTTCTGCAACTAAGGACTTTCTGAGTAGGCAGCAATAACTTCAAGATGTCACAGTTCCAGCTACTAAAAGTACATATACATATATTTGGGCACGAGCATGCAAATGTGCAAGTACATGTATGTCACAAGAGAGACAAGGTGTCTTTGGATGCCAATTGCTCTGAAGCAAGGAATGGCCATAACATCTATTATCCAATCCTGGACAGTTGTTAGAGTGGAAAGAAGTGCTATTTATTAATGAACAACAGCGAGTCCCCTGGGTAGTCTCAGATAAAGATACAGAATCATGTCATATACAACAAGGGAAAGTGCTATAAGAATGTAAAGGTTCCTTATTCAGAATAGCATTTGATTTGGGAATCCCTCCTGATGCTTCAAAACATATTACTCATTGCTATACCAAGAAAGAAGATGAGCTCTTATTTTTTTTTTTTTTTTTTTTTTTGTTCCTATGGTGGCAGATGACGTCTCCTCAGATTTTTCTTACTCACTGGTATCACTTTTACTCACTAGCATCTCTCAAGCTTTACTCCCCTACTCATCTGTATTAGGCTTTCCTGGGTTGTTTGATGAAATGCAAATTCTTAGGGTCTAATTTTTCTTTTGGAGGCAATGTCTTAATAAGCCACACTAAATGGGCTTAATGTACACAAAAATATTAGTCCTAAAGGGTGTGAAAATTTTTTTTGCTCATTTGTGATTATTGGGGACATTGGAGAGCTGGTTCACGAGGAAGTACTGAGCAAACATTAGGACCGAGTTCAAATCTCAATCACCTTTGTACAAAACAACAACAAAAACCCAATCTTGGCTCTGTGTGGGCTTGTCAGCCTCGCTCTACATTTGATAAGGGACTCTACACCAACGGAATAAGGTGGAAACTGATAAATCAGAACATCCAACATCTTCCTATGGCCTCCAAGGATAACACACACACACACACACACACACACACGTATATCCCATACATATAACACATACACATATATACATGTGTACATACACACACATACACATGGGAGTATTTCATGAAAAGAATCTTCAGCATAAAGAGAAAGTATTAAACTCAAGAATGAATATGAGATAAGAATATTTCTTTGGGTCAGTTTGATTTAAGGATCAAATCACAATGTCTTTCATTTGGCTTCTTTGAGGCTGACTTGAGTCTTAGCATCTATATTTTGGTCCCTAACAGCTTCAGCCTTATCATTAAAATATTCTGACACCAAAAAAAAAGTCTTTCTTTCACTGACCTAAATTAAGTTCAACTCTGAATTAGCAGTAGTAGCCATGAGCCTGATCTGAAAGAAACTAAAATCTCTATCATGAAGATAGAGTAGAAACTGTACAAAACCATGTGAATTGAGGGTAGAAGTTAGTGGGGTCATTAAAGCAAAACTGAGATGTTTCCACTGAAAGGAAAATGAAAGCTGGCAACAAAAATAACTAATATTCAGCTCCAATGGTGTAGACTGAGTGTAACTGCAAATTACAGTTTATCACCAACCTCCACAGCCGAGAATTTGCTTCTGGTCAGCAAAACCCAGTGAAGGACAAATCCAGTAAGAGACGGATCTGAACTGCTTTCAAAGTCGTCGACTGTCTGCTTTTCCAGTCAGTCTCTGCAACTTTGAGATACATTGTTGGGGATTGTTGCAATTTCCGGAAGGAGATGTGAGTACCAGGACACAGACGCCATACAAATTAGCAGCTATCAACACAGTCCCTTTCAACAAATGTATTCCTAGATTCAAAGTTACTGAATTTTTAACTTGGGATTAAAAAAAAATTCTACCAGACCATTGTTTGGATCAGAAGACTTCCTCAATTATCTGAGGCACAAATGATTGATTTTAGCCATTTGATTAAGATAATTTTTAACGTCTAAGAAGAGTACAAAATTATCAGGCTGAGGAAGTATCTAAATGGTAGAAATTGAAGAGCACTTGCCTAGTTGGAGTTCCATACCTCAATGCCTCAAAAATAAATAAGTAAATAATTTGAGACAGGGAAACGATAAGGAAAGGTCTGTTTGGTGATAGCTGCTGTCCTTGAAACAAAAAGGAGCTCAGCCTGGTGGCATCTTCAAATGCAATAGACAGCCTGGAAATTTGCATTTATTCCTTTGTTGTTCATTTATTAATCATTGAAAAGTTTCAGTTCATTTAGGTTGCTATTGCAAAAGTACCATAAAGGAGGCAAATTAAACACCCAAATTGTATGTCCATGCTAGAGATTTAGAAGTTCAACATAAGGATGCTGACCACTTTGATTATTGAGCTTTCTTCTGCCTTGGCCATCTTCTCCTTGTTTCCTCACGGGCAGAAAAGAAATTATCATCTCTGCTGACTCTTCTAAAAGCACCAATCTTGTTCCTGGAGGCCCCAATTTCAGGACCCAAGAAATTACCAATGGCTTCACCTCTAGACATCATCATACTGAGGACTGACACATCAATGTGGGAATTTAAGGAGTATACGTTTAGCCCCATAACAGTTGACAGCATTTCTGTTGCTTTGTCTTGATTGAACTTCCCCTACCTACTGCTAAACTGTGACTGACATAAAGTAAGGGAATAGAAAGTGAAGTAAAAGGAGGTTCCTACACTAAAGTGACTTTATGTGATGGAAGATGGCTACATAAACAAACACAGTGTGAAGCTATGTACAAAACAGCAGGGAGCTGGAGAGATGGCTCAGGGGTTAAGAGCACTGGCTGCTCTTCTGAGGTTCTGAGTTCAAGTCCCATGAACCATGTGGTGACTCACAACCATCTGTAATTGGATCTGATGCCTTCCTCTGTCATGCAAACATACATGTAAATAGAGCACTCATATACATAAATAAATCAATCTTTAAAAACACCATGAAATAGAGGTGTTATAAGAATCTATGCATTCTTCCTGTGCAGACCAGGAAAGACTGCATGAAGAGAAGAAACCAGATATCTAGTATTTGGAGGATAAGTAAATTTCACGTAACAACATTATGCAGACTGCAATTATGTTTAAAATTATTTTAATTTTCTTGTGTGTATGAGTGTTTTGCACATATATATACATGTATGGATGTTTACCCTCAGAAGAAGGCAAAGGATACCCTGGAGCTGTTGTTACAGATGGTTGTGAGCTGCTGTGTGGGTGCTGAGACTAAAAGCTAGGTTCTCTGAAAGAGCAGCAGGTCCCTTTAACTGCTGGGCCATCTTTCAAGTCCTATAAACTGTAATTACTAATACTTAATAACTCTTTAGAGGTTTGAGCCATTGCCAACAAAGATTGACTATGTTACTACTTTCTTTCTCACATGCATTCATTGAATATCTGAAATGTTCAAAGAACAGTGCTAGACTTAAGTGTGTGTTGAGGTGAGTTCATATGAGTTTGCCAGCACACGGACCAAGTGTAGAGGCCAAAGTCAGAAATACTGCTCACTACCTTCCTGCCTTGAGACAGGGTATTACAGTGACCTAGAGGCTCACTGGTTTCGATAGGAAGGCTAGCCAGTAAGCTTTGGGGATTCACTTGTACCCATTTTCCAACTGTAGCAACCAGGCAAATAGCCAGGCTTTTGATGTAGGTCCTGGACTGGAACTCATTGAGCCATATTTCTATTCTCCAGCTCCTGGTCTTAATGCAAAGAGTATAGTTAAGTGGACCAGTGAACAGGTCATTTGCATTGAATACAAGTGTTAGTGTTGAGGAACTTACAGGGTCATGTACACCTGACCACTTGTATTTGGCCTCACTGTTTGTCCTCTTGTCCAGTATAAGGCAACAGTATCGACACCAGAAGGTAACAGATGGTCTTTGAGATAGACGAAGTTCCTCTCTGTGGGAAGGGGTTGGGGGAGGTAAGTCCATTGGGTCTGTCAGCATCAGCATTGCTACCCTGTTGGCCTGCTAGCTTCCCCTTGTAAGACTCTGAGCAATTCTGAGGCAACATCCCCTGTGGTCAGCTATTGGAACTTCCTCTCCCATGACTCGGCAAAACAATCTAAAGAAACAACTTTACACTAATAAGAGCAAGCATCGTTTGTTTTTCTTTTCTCTTTGTTGTTATTTTAGGACTAGCCATATCTTAAAGATCATAGAAAACTGTAAAGTTAAAGGAAATAAGCCTCACTTGCTTCTTGATATTGCTTGATTCAGTGGTAACCTCAACTTATACACTGTATAAGAAGCAGGCACTTGGAATAAAATCAGAAATTATTTTAATTTGACACATTACCAGTAGTTTGGGGAATAGATACTTCTCTGTCTGACTTTTCTTCATTGAAATGGGGATTGCAAATCTACTTCATGGAGCTGTAATGAGGATTTAATTGGTGAGAACAAGACTCAGATGTTTCATAAACTATAAGCAATATTTGTATGCCAGATGCTTCCTGTTGGTCCTCTCACCTTCTGAAGTGGCCCACTTATCTGAGGGTAGTCTTACCTGCACTAATTGTGTGTCTATAGAAACACACATTTTCTGAGAACTATTTAGATATTTTACATACACTCTAGTGCTTTCTGCTGGGGATTGTAGAGAAAAATTAAAAAGCTATTCCTGCCTCCTGGATCCAATTGTTTGCGAAGACTTACAATGGGGTTTTACAGCTAGCTGATCAGTTTCTCTTAGAAAAATCCCTCTCTCTCTCTCTCTCTCTCTCTCTCTCTCTCTCTCTCTCTCTC
>NW_021604669.1:7872795-7876758 GCF_004785775.1 Grammomys surdaster
TCTCTCTCTCTCTCTCTCTCTCTCTCTCTCTCTCTCTCTCTCTCTCTTTCTGTTTTACTAGCCTATTGATGTTGCAAGAATACTTCCCTTTTATGTCCAGTCAAGAAATGAGAGAGAAAATATTAAGGACATTTGAAAGGATAGATGCCCAGGGCTAGAGAAACTGAGGTTGATAATAACTGTTAAAGACTGAACCTGAGAGAACAGCTAGAAATACAGATACCATGCTCTATAGTTTCCAAGTGCCTAGTACATTATGGATAATTTCAATTCTGATTCTTGAGAAGGCAAATAGTATGAAGAGAAAAGCATAGGGTAGGAGCCCCATCCTCCCCAAAATAGAAATGTGTAACTCACTCCCTTTAGGGCATCAAGATAGTGGACGATTATTATCTTACTGGTATCTTCCTTTCTTTTTCTACCAAAAGAGGAAATAATGAGCAATATGATGCTGAGATGAAGCAGTCCAGGCCTCTGTGGAGAGAATTCATTCCTGGCATTTCCAAAGGCTCTGGTCTTTGTACCTGTACTGTTCAGTATTGTCATCAACGATTTAAAGTAAGGACTAGATAACATCAGTAGGAACAGTCTATAAATATTCTAAATGAGCAGAAAAGTATTAGAAACCATTGTTGCATTTTTTGAACAAATTATATTTCAGTGATTCTTCCCTCTCCTCTCCCCCACCCTCTTATTTCTTTAGACGTCCCTCCCCCTCATTGACATCTGTCACTAGTCCCTCTCCTTCTGTCTTTCTGCTACCTTTTTATCTTTTTATCTTTCCTCATCACTCATTCTATTTTCTCTTGGTCTCCTTATTAGCTTACTAGGGTTTCCCTACATTTATACTTTAATTTAATTATATAAAGATATCTAAAGTGTCATATTGATATAGTTAGTGTCATAGTTAGCTTCAGCTGTTAACCTGACACAACAAACAGTCACCTGGAAAGCAGAATCAGCTGAAGAATTTCCTCAATTCGATTAGCCTATGGGCACACCTGCGAGACATTTTCTTTATTGCTACTTGATGCAGGCGGGTCCTGACATCTGTGAGTTGTGCTTTCTCTCTACAGATGAACATGGGCTGTATAAGAAAATTAGCTTAGCAAACTAAAGGAAGTGAGCCAGTAAGCAATACTCCTTCAAATTTCTGCTTCAGGCTTCAGCCTGGAGTCTCTGCCTTATCTGTATGGATATATACGATGGACTATAACCTGTAAGATGAAATGAACTATTCCCTCACTAAGTTGGCTTTAGTCAGATGGTTTTATTACAGTAACAGAAAGCAAACCAAGACAGTTAGAATCTTCCCCAAAGTTCAAAGAATGAGTATATATAAACAGTAGCCAAAGCGTTCAGTTTAGAGTCTTTAGACTATGAAAGACATCAGTGTTAAGAACTGTCCATAAAATTATGATATCTTTATGTAAATTATAAAAGGCTTAAATAAACTTCAATGTACAGAATTTTGATTACATGGCACTAGTTTGTAGGAAGGATAAATAATATTTTGCAGAATTATGATTAAAACCCAAAGTAAAAACCTAGCTCTTGTTAGATGCAAACCCTCCTCTCCTTGGTCTACTTCATATTGATATTCTCATATGAAGTGGACACAGACACGTCACAGATGACACTTTGCACAGATGATATGATTAACTGTATGTGGGAAATATTAGAAATTGACAATTGGTTTAGTGCTAAGACAAGATGTTGATGATGGAGATAGATGACCAAAAAGGATTTGTAACTTAATAAAGAATTCTGTAACGAGGGAGGCGATCATCACAGTCTTCTCTGGATGGTTACACCTAAATGTCCCTTTTCTTGTCACAAGAAAAAAAAAGGTTGCTTTTGCTAGGAAACAGAGAAAAGGAGCCAGAGTAAAAGAGTGAATGGTTCAAAGTCACCTTTTGCCATAGAGAAATAAGTTGTATGGATGGGAAACGTACAGAAAAAAAAAGATTTGGATAAGACATGAAAGCTGCCATCAGGCAGCTGAATGCTTCCCAAATGGGAGGTTGAAAAGAAAGGAAATGATAATTTCTATATTACAGTGGCTAAGGCAGTGATGTGGCACATGAAATGAGCTGTACTGAAAGAAGGGAGTAAAGAATTTCAACATCCCAGAAAGGAAGTTTGGTGATATCTCCATTTTTTTCTAAAATAGATTAATATCAAGAGCATAGGTCTATCTTAAGGTGAAGAGATCACTGTCCAGAATGTTGTCATCAAAGTTCAAAATGTTCATCAGCCTTAGTCATCAGGGAAATGCAAATCAAAACAACCCTGAGATTCTACCTCACATCAGTCAGAATGGCTAAGATAAAAAACTTAGGTGATAGCAGATGCTGGCAAGGATGTAGAGAAAAAGAAATACTCCTCCATTGTTGATTGGATTGCAAGCTGATACAACCACTCTGGAAAGCAGTCTGGTGGTACCTCAGAAAATTGGACATAGCATTACCTGAGGACCAGGTTATACTACTCCCAGGCATATACCCAGAAGATGCTCCAACATATAACAAGGAAGTATACTCCACTATGTTCATAGCAGCCTTGTTTATAATAGCCAGAAGCTGGAAAGAACCCAGATGTCCTTCAACAGAGGAATGAATACAGAAAATGTGGTACATCTACACAATGGAATATTACTCAGCTATTAAAAACAATGAATTCTAGACATTCTTAGGCAAATGGATAGAACTAGAAAATATCATCCTGAGTGAGGTAACCCAATCACAAAAGAACACACATGGTATGCATTCAATGATAATTGGATATTAGCTCAAAAGTTCGAAATACCCAAGATACAACTCACAGACCACATGAAGCTCATGAAGAAGGAAGACCAAAGTATGGGTGTTTTGGTTCTTCTTAGAAGGAGTAACAAAATACTCAAGGGAGCAAATATGGAGACAAAGTGAGGGACAGAAACTGAAGGAGGGGCTCTCTGGAGACTGTTCCACCTGGGTATCCATCCCTTGTGCAGTCACCAAAGGTAGACGATGATGTGGATGCCAGGAAGTGCATGCTGACAGGAACTTGTTATAGGTGACTCCTTAGAGGTCTGACAGAGCCTGAGATATACAAAGACAGATGCTCACAGCTAACCATTGAACTGATCATGGGGTTTCCAATGGAGGAGTGAGACAGAAGACTGAAGGAAATGAAAGAGTTTGCAGCCCCATGAGGAGAGCAACAATACCAACAAACCAGAGCTCTCAGGGTCTAAACCACCAGCCTGGGAGCACATAGGGAGGGACCCATGGCTCCATGTATATGTAGAGGAGGATGGCCCTGTGGGGCATAGGTGGGAGATGAAGCTCTTGGTCCAGTGAAGGCTGGATGCCCCAAAACTCCTGGGGCAGGGAGGTGGGAGGGGTCACATCCTCATAGAAGCAGGAAGGGAGGATGGGATGGGGGGTTCCTGGGTGGGGGGAAAATGGCGAAAGAGAATCACATCTGAAATGTAAATAAAGTATCCAATAAAAAGAAAGAAAGAAAACACCCAAATGCTGTGTGGTTCAACACCTAAGCCCTGGCAGTTAAGAGCACCATTGATAAGGACTGTGGAAGTAGTCGGCATCATGAATAAGAAAAACGGAATTTCTTTCACAACGACTACATGGTCATATGGGTCTTGTCTGATTGTATGTACATGGTAGAGACTTAAAGGACTTTCCTTTTTTCTCTTTAGCTTTTCTTGCGACTTCCTGGATGGAGACAGTTCTTTTGAATGCTGCTCCATAGACCCCCTGACAGGCTCCCACTATATCTGCCGCAGAAGCCCCCGACTCCTCACCAATGGCTACTACATTTGGACTGAGGACAGTTTCCTCCGTGACCCAGATGGCCACATCACTTTGAACCCCTCCCATACCAGTGTGATGTACAAGGAGAACTTAGTTAGGTAAGGAACGGATGCTGTGTAAGGAACGGATGCTGTGTAAGGAACGG
>NW_021604669.1:7876768-7889152 GCF_004785775.1 Grammomys surdaster
TGTGTAAGGAACGGATGCTGTGTAAGGAACGGATGCTGTGTAAGGAAAGGATGCTGTGTAAGGAATGGATGCTGTGTAAGGAACGGATGCTGTGTAAGGCATCTCAAGACCATTCTGCCCAACATTCATTCTTCTGCACATTTACAAGCAGCTCACTGCCACTCAAGTGTACGGTAATGAAAGAGGAATTGAAATCAGGTAAATCAATGTAAAAACAAATAAAGGTAAAACAAAATGATACATATGCTGGAGTGGAAATTGGTATCAAGGGCAGAGGAAGGAAAGAGAAAGATGCCAGTTTCACATGGGAAACAGATAATACAAGCTTCTTAGAAATGGTGATGGTTAATTGTACATGCCATAGCATGTTTGCTAAAACGAAGTAGGAAACGGAATTTCATGGAGAAAGGTACAGGCAAAGGACTCTGGGAAATCCTGATACAACTGGGGAAATGCATGTAGCTGGTGGGATAACAGCTTAAGAAAGGGGCTACCTGCAAGAAAGAAGGCTAAAATTATATTAATTCAGAGTAATGGATACCCAGGGCTTAGGATCTGTGAAATAGCTCAGGAAGTCAAATTCCTTGTGTTCAAGCATGAGGACATGAACTCAGATTCCTAACATCCACACAAAAGCCAGTTACAGCATTGTGCATTTGTAATCCCAGACCTGGAGAGGCAGAGGGGACAGAGGTATGTGCAGTTCTGGAACTCATTGGCCAAACAATTTAGTTAAACCAGAAAGCTCCAGGTTCAATAGAGGCCGTGTCTTGAATAATAAGATCGAAAATGATAGAGAAAGATATTCAAGGTTGACCTTTGGCTTACACACACACACACACACACACACACACACACACACACACAGAGAGAGAGAGAGAGAGAGAGAGAGAGAGAGAGAGAGAGAATTAAATAAATGAAACCAAATGCTTTCTCTAATGGAGCCATTCCAGATGCCCTACAGAACAGTAAAATGCTGTCAATGATAAAATCAAACTGTTTCTTCTTCATGTTACTAGGCTCTGTTTTAGCCCCTTAGCATTTCTCAATAACTTAATGTGTTCATAACAGGGCTTGGCACATCCCAGACAGGTGTCCAAGAACTGACCTTATCATGAACTTTCAATATTTCCCTGTCTTTGTTCCCATCCCTCCAAACCTTCTGTGGCTAAGAGTCTTTGGAAATAAAAGCCATTACCCCTCCCTTCTCCAAGACACACTCTTATAGTGTCTTTTACACTAACATTAAGCTCCATGTCCCTCAAGGAAACATACAGGGTTCTTTATTATCGGCCCCTTTTATCTTTCCCGCTTTATTTTCTACCATTACCCAGTATGAAACATACTTATTTTTCAACAATCGTCTCATACAGTTTATTTACTCACTTACCCCGGAAGCTTCACTGACTTTCAATTAGCTTGCCCTTCCATTTCTCTGTGGGCCCTTTCTAAGTAATTCTTCTGAGCTCACATCTCGAACATAACATGATGGTCAAGACCAGTGCCCGTGGACTCAGATTGATTAGATTTGCTTCCAAGCTACGTTGTTTTCCAGTTGCATGGCCTTAGGAAATAATATAAACTCTCTGCGTCTCCTTTTCCCAATCTCAAAAGTGGGATAATAATAATACCTACCTCATAGGACTGTTTTTGGGATCATGTGGGTTTATCTATGCAGAGAAGGCTTCTTGGCACAGGGTGAGCTGCCTTGAAGGAATCTCCAGGATTTTCAGAGTCTTGTCAGTTTCCTTAGAACATAGACCATGCCCTCCATCTATGCACAGTTTAGTCTTTATCTCACTATCATTGGCAAAGATCCAAGGATCTTTTCAAGTAATAAACACAACTCTCATTCCAAATGGATTAAAGATTATTTACTATGGAGCCAAATATGGGGGACCATGTCACAGGAGCACAGACTTACGTACCCGAATTTCATATTGCTGAGTCATGATCACCCATACTTGGCTTCAAAATTAATTATTTCTTATTTCCCTTGAGGGGAAAGCTGTGGTTTTATATCAACAATTATTCTTCCCAAACTTTGGAACCCCAAATGGATCCACATTTCATCAGAGCCGTCACCTGAATCAGAGCTAGTATTGAGTATGAGTCATTTGTGCCCAGTGATTCAGAGCTATCTTTTTGGGTGGATGTTTGTGAGTCGTTTCTGGGGTTCAGATCTCCCTTGGTCTGGTTAACAGTTCATTTGTTTATTCTGAGTTTTCCAAGATCACTTCAGTTGGATATCTTTAGCTGCCAAAATAAAAAAAAACAACTTTTGTCTCAAAGGGAATAAGAAATCATTTATTCTAGAGAAAGATGGAGCAAACATGGACTAGGAGCACAAATTTAGGTTTCCTCAAATTACATGTTGCAGTGTGCTAACAGTTTTGTGAAGTTTGTATAGTAATAGAAAAAAACAGAAAATAATAAATGTCCTAGTTACTATTGCTGTGATGAAATACCATGACCAAAACCAACTAAAGGAGGAAAGGGTTTTTTTCACTCACATTTCCATATAAAGTTCATCATTAAACATAGTAAGGGCAGAAATGTAGAAGCAGCAGCTAATGGAGAAGCCACGGAAGGGTGCTACTAACTGCTTGGTCCTCCTGGCTTTATCATTTTGCTTTTTTATAGAACCCAGGACCACAAGCCCAGTTATGGCATCACTCACAATGGCTGGGCCCTCCCATATCAATCACTAGCTAAGGAAATGCCCTATAGGTTTGCTTACAGCCCAGTCTTAATGGTCATTTCCTCAATTGACTTTCCTTCTCAATTGACTAGTCTCCTTTGACGACTCTAGCTTATATCAAGTTGACACAAAACTATTCAGCACAATAAATCAACATAGTTTTCAGGTACATTGGTGAGAAAATCAGAATTATTTGAATATATGAATTTGGGTTATACCCACCATGTGCATCAAGTCACTACCATTGAATTGCTTCCAACCCAAAGTGACTGCTACTTGCTGTTCATCATTCTACTTTCATTTCTTCCCAGAATATTTAGAAAGAAAAAGAGAACCCACCGTTCTCTTTCTTCTCTCTTGGATCCCCGAGCCTCTAAGTCTTGGCTGCATGGAAGTATCTTTGGAGATGTTGACTCACTCCCAAGTGAGGATCTCTGGCTGGAGGGAATCAGTAGCCTTGGTAGGTACCACTACCATGAAAATGGTAATCTTTGCTTTCTCATTCCATGATGGGATGCCATTTCTGAATGAAAGTTATATAGTCCTGGTCCAAGACACAGTTCAGAGATGCCTAATATTTTGATAGAGAGGGTGAAACCAGAGATTAAAATTTTGTTGATACGTTTCTGCACTTCCTGTAACTGAAATACAAAAAAAGTAGTACAAAAAAATGAGAGTTTAAATATCTGCATCAGAATGTTGATAATACTTAGAAAACATTTGCCCATTTCTAATATAGATTTTGATGTATGGAATCGAAGTGGGGACGTAATAATGGAGGCAAACTTACAAGACATGTATTGGAAACTGTGTTCTGGAGTCAGTATTCAAATCTCAGTTTAGACATTCTGGGATGATAACTTCACTAAGTCTCAATTGCTTTAGTTTAAAAGCAAGGTATATGCACACATATGCATATACATATATTCTGTTGAAATAGATGATACATACATATAGAAATGACATAGCTAATGTAGATATATGCTTATGCATTCCTCCATTCAAATGTATGTATATAAATGCAGTGATAGAAACTCCAAGCCTCATCTCTTGTTATTCATTCATCAAATCCTCAACTACATGCTCTATGGAAACAACTGTCCTAAGTACTTGTTCTAAGCTGAATAAGACACAACCCTAATGGAAACACATTTCTCAGATAGGAAGTAAAATGTGTTTCCAAATAGCTATAGCATAATGCCTTAAGTGTTACAGCAGGATTGGGAACATGGAGAGAATGGAGGAGAGGAAGCTACTATATAGCCAGAAAGGTAGTATGAGATCATCCTAGATAAAGTCAGAAGGGTTTCAGGCATAATAGAATCCAAGAGGGTCTTAAGAAATGAGTGGCTATTACAAGGTCCCCTTCAATTACTGGAGGTCAGGCCTCTATCCCCGCCTTCGCAAGATTATAATTGCCACAGCCCTTCTATACTTAGAGAAGGGAGGAGATGGCAGGGGCAGCCCTGCACACACTCTGAAAGCCTAAAATCAACCATAGGTCTAAAATCAGCAATAGGCCTGTCATACATGTGTACTAACACTAAGTCTTGGGTCTTAGTGGAAAAACATTGAAACAGATGGCTATAAGCTAATGTAAACAGGCAGCTTTTGTGGAAATCTACAAGCCTGAGCAGTCATAGACCTTGTTAATAGGTAGCCTTGGCAGATAATACCAACTTAGATAAGGACAAGTGAGTCATAGGCAGAGTCATAGTGACCTGTCCCCTGAACCTTCACCCAGCCGATACCCAGTTCTGAAGATATCTATATTCCCCCAGAACACCCACACTCCAGTGTCATTCCCTTCCCCACATCCTGCTGTTCTGTGTTTATAACCCCTGTGTGAATGAATTATGATTTGAGAAAAAATAAATTATTAAAAAAAAAGAAATGAGTGGCTAATTAGGCAGATGGGCACTTAAATGATATTTCTGCATTTTCTATGCTGCATTACAATTTACTGGGATTCTAGGCTTGTCAAGATATATATATTGTGGCTAGTCATTCCTTCCAATCACATACATTTGTTTGACTTTCTTCTGTTTCTTAGTGAGAACTCGCTTAAACTTTTATCAACCAGTATAAAATGAGAATAGAGCGTCCATAACAAAATAAAATGTTAAATGTGACAGCAGAGAGCTAAACTCAAAATAAGCCCTATCGATCCAGTTTTCCCTGTTGATAACAATTTGTAGTGCTTCAGAATATTAACAAAACCAGGAATTAGCATTGGCATGATAGGAAGATTCGAGTGTGTGTGTGTGTGTGTGAAGGTATATGTAGACTACTTTTAAAAGAAGAATGAAACATCTTTATCACATGAAGCATCCTTCTCATAATATGAACAAATAATGAAACCAAGGAATTCTAGTTCCTGCCAAAACCAAGGAAATCTAAGCAGGACACAGACATAGGGGTTGGACCAGAAATGACAGATGGTGGAGGGCTGAAGAACCTTCTGTGCCTTATTGAGGAGACTCAATTCATTGAATTCTAACGATTCATGGGCAATTTGAAGCATCTTAAGCAGGATGAGAACACATCAGATTTGGATTTTCAATGCTAGTTTTCCAGTAGTATGCAAGGGAAGATCACACAAAGCGTAGCTGGTGTGAGCTCAGAAGCAAAGAAAAGCATCAAGTATTCTAAGAAACTACAGATTAAATAGAAGGAGGATAATTTGTTTTTATACAGAATTGACAGGTTTGTGACATATTGAATGAGGTTGTGAGGAAGTGGGAAAAATTTAACAATTAGATGTGTTTTGTTTGGTAGACTGTGAAAAATTTTGCCCGTGCCAGCCCTGGAAGACAGGAACGCAGAGTGCTGAGAGGACCTGTCTTTTGGGCTAAGTGCTCCTGAATTTACATCCTGGAGCTGCCTCTATGTACTTGAGTGTTCTTGGGCACATCAATTAACTTTTCAGATCTTCCACTTCTTTATTAACATAAGGACAAAGAAAAATAGCATGTAGGATTGCTGTGAAGATGAAATGCAGTAGTTCATTAAAAATATCAGTGTTGAATCAATGGGTTGATGTTGTACTCAACACATTCACTCTACAAAGATTTATTTTTATTATTTTTATTATGTGTAGATGTACTTTCCAAGGCCAGAGGGCTATGGCCCCCTGGAGCTGGTATTAAAACATGGTTGTGAGCTGCCCTGTGGGTGCTGGGAACGAAAGTGTGGTCAAATGCTTTTAACTGCTGAGCCATCTCTCTAGCCCCTAGTTTGACAATGACCATATTCAGTTTTTAGCAGTCTTACTTTTTTTTTTTTTTGCATTTAGTTTCTCACTGTGACTATAAATAATTGAGACTTTGAATAAAATCTTTGAAATAAAGGCCTAAAAGAGGCTATTTGAAAAAAATTGTAAGTGACGATAAGTAGCCAATTTTCATTAAGATGGCAAGAACATGAAAATGGTGTCTGGTAACTACAACTAGTGGCTTAGTTACTTTTCATGTTCTGTGGCAAAATTCTAGACAAAAGGCAACTTAAAGGAGGAAGGGCTTATTTGGCTCACAGTTTTAAGGTCTACAGTTCAGCACCGCAGGGAAGATCTGATGGCAGGAGAGTGGAGCAGCTGGTCACATTGTGTCTGAGTGTCCAGAAGCAGAGAGAAAATAGGAGGTTGAGCTCTGATGTAAATCTCCAAGGCCTATTTGAATGACCTGCTTCCTCCAGCAATGGTCCACCTGCTAAGGACTCCAATGACTTTTCCAAACCAATTGGAGACCAACACATGAGCCCATGGAAGACATTTCACACTTAAACTACAACACAAGGGAATGGCTTTTACAAAGACCACGTTCACATCTTTGGAAATTGGCATCTGCCTTCCATAGTTGGTTCTTCCAAATATTCCCAAACAACTTGAAAGCAGTTGGACCACAGTCGTGCTTCACATTCATGAAGTATCTTATTAAAATTCTCATGGTTGTCAAATATCTTCTAAATATAACAAATTAAACCACCCCTTCCAAAAAATCAGTAATTAGTCAACCTGGGTACGTACAAGAGTTGGGAAGCTCTCATTTCTGCTGTCAGCTGTAATCACATTTCCTCAGACGTCTAGTTTGCCAGTTTTACCCAAGGCCTCTTGATTTATCAGCAATTTGTGTTTCTCTGGAAATATGGCCTAGTTAGAAGACTCCAGAAGAATTCGAAATTAAATTGTTTTGCTATTTTCTCTCTGCGCAGTGGCTGTAATCAAACACTATTTCCCCTGATTTTTCTCATGCTTCATTTTTCAGACTAAAGGATCTTTTGCCGACTGGGTTTGTCCTTATCTAACCCCTTCTCCAGCTGCAGGAGACACCTTTCCTCATTAGTTGCAATTCATTCTTTAGTTGTTGGCATTTTCTGCGATTCCTGAGCCCCCCCCCCCAACTGCAATTTGGAAAGTGTGCCTGGAGCTGTGAGTCACCCTGAAAGAGAATAGAGAATTCTCACGAGGATAATTGAATGGCACAGGATCTTCCTTTAGCCCTTAATGCTTTCAAGTATAATACAACTAAAAATACTTGTTGAAAAGATTGGCGTGGTAAGAACCATTCATTAATTATCAAACTTAACAAAAGACAAAAATCAGTCATAGGAAAGTATGAGTTGGGACAAAACATGTCTTTTTTGGAGACACGTGTCTCCTTGGTCATTTTTGGGTATTAAGTAATTTCATGGTTTCTCTGTGGTTTAACGCCATCATTTAAAGGTTCTGTATAGGATTTCCAGGATGCTAGACAAGAGCCCTTTGTTTTATTTCATTCAATTTTCAGAGCTAATTCTCTAAGTTAGACCAGGTAGTCCTGGGAAACAGGAGAGGGATATTTTTCCTGTTGCTACAGAGCCTGCCTCATGTCCTGGGATCATAGAATATTATTTTAGGAATGTGTGATTAGTCAGGAATATACTGGATCCTTTCTCATGTCCATATTAATGTGGTCATCTGGCTGTCTCTATGTTTTTAACAGCTTTACTGAGGTATAATTGATACACATTAAAACGTACACATTTAATGTGCATAACTTAACGAGTTAGATATATGCAAACACCTGTTACTTATCACCATAATTAGCATAAAGGACATACCAAACAGCTCCCCAAGGCACCTTATATCCTTCTGTGTGTTTGTGTGTAGGTGTGGGTGTGTTTTAAGAACATGTAACATAATCTATCTTTAAAAAAGCAAATATCATATTGTTAATTACAAGCACCAGACTGTGTAACACAAACTCAAATAAAATATATCCATTTATTGCAATGTTAATCTTCTCCACCTACTAACAGCTGAAGCCCTGGTAACCACTACTGCATTTTCTGCTTCTGTAAGTTTATCTATCTAGATCCCTGTAGAAGTGGATTAACTTATTTATCTTAGTGAATAGTCGTGCAGGTCCTTCAATGTTGCTGCAAGCAACAGGATCATCTTCCGTACTTAAGGCTGAATACATCCTACTGCATACACTTGTTGTGTTTTATTTATGAATTTACCTGGGGACTCAACGTGAATCTGTCTTTTGACCATTGTGAGCAGTGCTACAGTGAGCATGTTCCAAGATAAGCTCTACTATGTGGTCCTTACTGGTTACCTGCCACTTTCCTTTTCTATGGCAACCAGCTTCCTTAGACTTCTTTGGCAGGTGCCCAGAAGCTATGGACGAATGGGAGAAAGAAGTATGTATGTATGGGGGAACTCCCCTATCCAAAAGCCTCAGCTCATTGGCTCGGTATCTAAGCTATGCCACAGAGTGATACTACCCAATTTAAATACCACTTAATTTAAAACATTTGATATAAGGGGACCCCAGGAGTCTACTGGTATTCCTGAATCACTCCTCCTCCTCCACTAAAGACTCACTTCCAATGAGTGAGCTTCCAGGGCTCATTGCTTAGACTGCTTTAGCCACAAGCATCATGTTACATTCATTCTGGATATTCATTAATGACTCCAAACTCCTCATAGAATACTCTTAGATCCCGAGTGTGAGAGGAGGCTTGGAACCTGGACTCAGTCCAATCAGAATCATCTTGTGGTAATTCCTAAGTCTCATTCTTCCATCCAGTCATGTAAAACGTGCTCACTGGGAACCTATCATATTGTCTCTTAGACCGATGTCTGGGCTTTGTCCCCCTTTCCCTCTGATCTTCCCTCTCTGAGCCTGCTTCATTATCTTCCCACTGTCACCAGGTAGAGTTTGTACTCATCCACCAGGTTTCTGATCCAGCTCTGACATTTCTGTGAAGTCTTCCTGTGTGAAGCATACTCAGAAGTCCTTTTTCTAGATTTTCACTGTAATATAGAATGGCTCCTCTAGTTCCTTGAACAGAACAATCCATGCAATGTATATAATAAGTATACTGATCAGATAAACAGACCTTCTTGCTCTATGTTCAGGAAGCACCTGTCTTTTGTGCTTTTGCTGCAGTTTCTGAGATCCTTTGGCTTGAGGGCTTTCCTGGGGTGTCACTGTAGCCTGCCTTGCTTCAGTTCTTCCACACACCTGGCATCTTTCCTCAGTCATCTTAGGTGGTGGGCATCCACGGACACCAGTGGAAACAGAAGGAAGCCTTTCTGATTGTTAACTAGCACCAGCCAGCTTCAGATGGTCCCACTCGAGGTTCCCACTGCATGGAAATGATAGCCTTCCTGATTACTTTCTCTTCTCTGCCTTTTTAGTTCTTCTCTCTAAAACAAGTTTAGGGTCATAGCTATTCCTCACCACACTTAAGCTGTGCCCTTTCTGGAGACCCTGTCGCTCTATGTGGTCAGCTTTATAAGGAGCAGGTGACAAAAGTTATATTTTTCCCCAGAGTGAACGCAGGGGATTTAGAGTATATGATGAACATTGAGCCTAGAAGAATCTAAGGAAAGATAAAAAGAATTCTTTCATAGAGGTCCAATACCCTAGATGTCCAATTCAAAGGGGAAATTGTTCTAACTTACATTGTGTGAAATGATGAAATAAAGATAAATAATTTGTTTTTTCTCATTCACAATATCACCTGTTTTTTTTTTAATTTCTAATTAGCTAATAATTCCCCCAAATGCCAGGCAAGCTTGTCAAAGCTAAATCCAAACAGTGGTCACACAAGTCTTCAGAGCATCTTTTGCCTAGGGTTCTTCATATTTCATAGCCATATTTATTTTCCTTTCCTGTGTGAGATAATATCTCTGTGCACTTGGTGATGCAGGGTTGTGAACATCTTTTCTTGGACATTCTCTGAAGAAAACCATGTAGTTTGTACTGAGTGACATTGCACATAGCCTTTATACTGGCTCCTGGCAGTATCAAGGGCCAGTACTAATGGAACAAATATTAACTCTTTAGATTAGTACAAATTACATCTTGAAATCTACTTTTAAAACATCAAGGAGATATTTTCCTCCATTCACTGACTGGACCTGAGCTACTGAATAACCCCCCTTTCCTCATTCCTTCCTTCTCCCCCCCCCCATCTGTCTCTCTCTCCTTATCTTTTCATGAGGGGACATAGGCTATTGCATCCCTGCAGAGACTTGTTTCTAATTTTCTGTCCCCTTTAAGAATAAAGGGCCCTTCCCCATGCCCTATAGGACCCTTTAATCTGCAGCCCTTCAATTATGGCTTTTAAGTTCCTCCTTTCTACCCCCCATCCCTGTCAGCATCAGCGACAGACAGCTCTTGTTTAGGGTTGTGTGTGATCTCAGGTTGCCTGCTGGGAATGACCTTTTCTTTTGAGCTTAAGCATGCAGCTTTAAAAGAATGTGTGTTGGATATATGCAGTCTTTTAAGTCAGCCTAGGAAATACCTGCATTCTATTCAGGACTTCTGCCTGATCTTTGTGTGTGTTTTTGTCTCCAAGCCAGTGTGTTCTTCATTGTTTCAGAAACTCACCTAAGGACAAGGTAGGGAAACTAAGTCAAGGGTAGCTATCACACAGACCATCAAAGGCAGATACTTGAGAATTCCTCAGACATTCAAGCCAGATGAACCAAATCAGTGGATTCTGTTTAGTCAACATGTGGCACTTCCTATGTAGTTGAAAGTCATTCTAACTTATTACATCCATCCTTTCCAGCAAAGTTCTAGCTTAAGAAGTTTAGGGTCTTTTAACCTTAGATTCAGCTCGAAAGTCAACAACCCAGAATCATCCCATGGTGGCTTTATGTTGAAGATACCTGACAATTCTAGGAGTTGTCGTAGTAAGTTTCAAACTGCGTGTTGCATAGATTTGAGATTTAATTTGGTTATTATTTGAGAACCATTGCTAGGCTAATTCCAGGGTAAGTAAAATCTATTTGTGAATGAACCATTATAAGAGAATACATTAGAAACTATTTGCACCAGGCGTGCTGTCTAAATGATAAAACAAAGCATGTGTTTGCTATTCAAGATTTCATTCAGTGTTTCAGTGTGGTTTATAGAGAGTGAGTTTCTATAGTGACACCTATCATAATATATTCTGCTACTATGCTCTTACCTGAATAAAAACTTCACAAAACAAATGGTGACATCTGTCTACTTCACTATTGCTTCTCATCAGTGTGGTCTGATATACAGTAGCATTCAATACATGCCAAATGAGTGAATGGGCAAATTACAAGTAGGAGTTATCTCTGCTATAAAGTTTAATGTTTTTAAGACATGAGGCTCATATGCTCACACATATCCTTCAAATAAACTAGTTCATCACCTACCATGACTTGGAGATTGAAGATGAGATAACCCATGTTGTTGCCTACACAGTGTTAGGGTACCATTTCATGATTTCTTCAATGGCCACTTGGATTTTATATATCAAACTGTACATTGTTTTATCCAAATGAAATACCAGATGAATATGTACATGGTGGCATTCTTACTAAGGAACACTCCATTGTCTGTAAATGGAGCCCCTATTCTTCAAATGGGATGACAATGCTTTCTGTGGTCTGTTCTCCATCTTGTTGTAAATCTATATTTTCCCTGAACTCTGTTGGGCCATTGTATTGTAACTGCACTATAGTTGTATTCCTTTACCAAAGTCTTATTCCCCTCATCTTTGCTTGCGTTCTGAAGGTACATAGTTTATACCTCAGAGGATGGGGACAGATTAAAACCGCACCAGGCAGGCTCCTCTTAACCCCCCGTCCACTAGTACAGTAGGCAATGTTGCTTTTGTTCTGATTATTGGGAACCATACACAGGGCAACTCTACTGGTTAGTTTCTATTGTCAACTTGACACAACCTATAGTCACTCAGGAGAGAGGATCTCAGTGAGGCCTTGTCTAGATCAGGTGGGGCATGTCTATGTGCAATTATCTTGCTTGTTAATTGATTCAGCCCACTGTGATATGCATCAGTGCTTTGGCTGGGGCCCCTGAACAGCATCAGAATGAAAGAAGCTGACTGAGCAGAAGCAAGGCATAATGATGGGTGCACGTGTTTCTCTCTAATCTTGACTGGGAGTGTACTGGTGTACTGTGACTAGCTGCTTGAGTTATTGCCTTGGCTTACCCAAAATGTTGAACTGTAACCTGGAATTTTAAGCCAAACAAACACTTCTTTTCTTTTTCCAAATTGCTTTTGGTCAGGGTGTTTCATCATATAAACAGAAATAAAAACTATGACAGCATCATTGGATACACACACACACACACACACACTCGGAGAGAGAGAGAGAGAGAGAGAGAGAGAGAGAGAGAGAGAGAGAG
>NW_021604669.1:7889252-7894759 GCF_004785775.1 Grammomys surdaster
CTCAGAGAAAGCTCCCAGAGTTCTTCTCCTCAGCTTCAGATGAAAGCATCAGGGCACTTCGAAAAGAACAGTTTGGTGCATTCAAGTGAGTCCTTTTAAATCTTTGCCACACCCAAACAATTCTTCCTTCTTGCCACCTAAGAATGATGTAGCAATGACTAATGTGCACTTAAGAATTTGTATCAATCTGCTTGAGGAAGGGAGGACCTGGGCTCCTGCTAGTGTCCAGACGATATGGAGAGGGCAACTGCCTTTGAGTATAGTGATGAAGTCCTCAGCACCTCCGAGTTTACAGTGTTTTTTTCAAGAATCTTGATGCCTGATAAGCATTAGGTTTTGATAAAGCTGAAGGGAAGGATGGCAGGTCTCTATTATTTACCTCTTGATCATTAGCTGTGTGTTTGACATACTCTAAAAAAATGAAGAAAAGAAAAGACAAAAAACAAAAATGACAAAACAAAACAACAACAATAACAACAACAACAACCCCCCCACACACACACATCTGTTAGTGCTATGCCTCAGGAAGGAAAACACTGTTCAGCTCCTAGTATTTCCTAGCATGAGTAATGAAAGAAGCTCACCAGTGTGCTGATGACTCTGGTTGATCAGCAGCAGATTAATGACATTTTCATGATGTCTCACATCTAGGGGAGGAGAGCTGAGCTGGTTCTGCTAAACTTGCAGAGATTTCACATTTCAGAGCCACACCTGTAATCTACAGTGCTAGATGCAGCCACAGGAAAAAAATGTACTAGGCCAAACTCTAAAATTTAACCTTGAATTTGTTCAGAAAGATGATCCTATTTTTTTGCTTTGCAAGGAAAACAGCCTAGAAGATTGTATACTGTGTCCTGTCCTCATGAATACTCAATAGATTTGAGGTTATCACTGTAGGAGGCAGAGATTGAGTGAAATAATCCGTTCTTTACTTGCCTCTAAAAACCATGAATGGATAGTGTCCCAGTGATCATCCCTCCAAAGACGTACTCATGTGCCCTGCACAATATATTCTTACTGCAGCTGTTCAGCAAGTGCTAAAGAGTATGTAAGTTCCCTGTGTAGGTGTTTCAATAACAGAAAAGCTAGCTTTGATTGAGTAGACGACCACCGGGCTATCAGTAAATACCTACTGAATCTCAGCAGCCGCCTCTTCCAGGGAACCTAGGCTTCTATGTTCTGGTTCCCAGAACTCTTCTCTCTTATGCCCATGAGCTACACCACTGTTGCATGATTGCCTTTGTTTCTCATCCATCTCTGAACCTAAGGTCATGGTCATCCTTGGATCCCAAATTGACCATACAGTGACTGGGTAGAACAAATTCTCCCTGACTGTAGTGAATGAATTCATAAGTGTGTACGCTTACTTTACATGTAAGAATACCAACATTCTATAGATGAAGTAAGACTTGTACACTTATTGTAGAGAATGTGACTGTGACAAGTGTATGCTCTAGTTGCAACTGGGATGTCTGTCCTATCTGTTGTACCTGGATTGCTCCTACTTTTCTTCAAGACCCACTTGAAATGAGATTATCTTTGATGGACCTTCTTGGTCCCCTCCTGCTTGGTGGCTGAAGTAAATTATTCTCCCCTTGTTCCAGTGTACTCTGCATGTATAACTTCACTGAGAATTTTTATTTTCCTTGTCACTGAGATCTGACATGCTTGGCCATCTCTATCATTTCTTTTTCCCCATGTATAGGACACGAGTGAGCAATCTGTTCCCGATGACACAGCAGATTCGAATAACACTGGCCTGCATGCCATTTTTTGTATAAATTAAGGCTTTTGAGTTCCAGGCCTGAGTTACAGTGATAGAATTTACTGACTTATGTAAATCATAATTCCAAACAGAAAGCTTAGCATTTTTCCAGTCTTTGCCCCCTTACCATCTCTTCTGTGTTGGTGCTGTTTTTCAGCTACCCATGGTAGCTCCTGGAGGCTCTTTCAACACACATCCTTCAGATCTCCAGTCCATCAGAAGATATTTTGTTCGTTTAGAATTATGATATGAGACTTAGAATTGTTACTTCTATTCTGGGAGGATTCCATTTTCATGGCAAAAACAATTACTTCATTGATAGGTATGAGAGTTTCCAAAAGGCTTTGAATAGGTTAAATGCTGGGATAAAAAGTAGAAGAACCCAGCTGTTTCACTCTCTAGCAGGAAAAGGGATTCCCACCAAGAACATAGTATTGCCTTCAAAACTAGTAAATAGATGTCCGCTGTACTCAGCAATGTGTAGGTGCAGATTTTTTTGGAGGTGGGGGGAATGGGGTGGGATGAGGAAGAGAGAAAGAAAACGTAAATGTGAAAAATGTTAAAGAAAATAGAAGGTGCTAAAATGGGATGGGATGGGAGAGAGAGAGAGAGAGAGAGAGAGAGAGAGAGAGAGAGAGAGAGAGGACATGTAAAGGAGGGCAGAATGAGAGGAATAAAAGCCTGATTGAAATAAAGTTCCTGATGAGCTAAGTCAAAATAAGTGCCAAGTCAATGGTCACTGACAAAGCAATGAACAACAGGTTCAAAGTCACAGAGCGCATCTCTTTGTTGTATTCAAGGGTATATACACTCACCCTTCAGTGTGCATAGCCAGTGATATTTGTTGTGTCTCAAGCTGGGTTTATTTTCCTTAATTGCACATGAAATCAGAAGAGATGGAGAATGTAAACACACTTTAGATGAATGGCTAACATTCCACTGAACCTGCAATAATTTATTTAATTCACAGTATACATAAATCCTCCACATTCTGAGTGACGTAATTTAATATTGCTCCAGTTTGACTTGTCAGACTTCAGGATTCCACCCACACTAGAGGCTCAGTGAGATTTATAGCTAACTCTGTGTTCATTTTCAGCATAAATCACAAAAATAAAAACATTCACAGTATAAAGTCTTTCTGAGTTTTAGACAACTGTTGCAAAGTTAAGCTTCTGTAGCATTTGGGGGAAATTAAGTTGAGATCTATTCATAGATATATTTTTAAGTCCTCACGTGTTCATCCTTAAGTCAACTCTGATTTCTTAGGGGTGATTAGTCTGAGACTCAAGGTCATGATTTTCATGATTCTCCTAATTATAACTTCTGGGAGCTTCAAACTTCTTTCTACCATGATGTGACACCATTGAAATTGTTACCAAATTTTGAAAGGATAAATACTTCATAATACATATATTTTTTTCCTCCTTGGTCTTTAGAGATTTCCTGTATGCAAAGTTGCAATTGTCTTTCCATGCCTCATTTCAGACATAACATTATGTCCTGTCTAGATGTGGTTTTTAAATCTTGGCTCTGGCACCTCATAGCTGTTTGATCTTGAACTATTGCATCATGTCTCTCAGCCTTGGTCTACTCATTTGCAAAACTGAGATTATGCTCCCTACCTTTCATGGTTTGGGGCTAATTAAATAAGCTAATGTATCAAAAGTATTTGTGATTTATAAAACATTTCACAAAGGATGGATACTTTTATTATTGTGGTTGACACAGTCATAATCATCATCATATTTTTAGTGTTCTTATTTTAGCATAAATTCTACAAGGGCTTCTTCCAATTTCAAAGCAAACATCAAGTCTGAAACATTTTGAGTTGCATAATCTCATGTTTTGATGTGAGAGAGGAAATGTTGTTGACTATAGAGTTTTCTCTCATATAGAGTTTCTCTCATTGACTATAGAGTTTTCTAGTCAATGGATCCATATAATGTGGCATGATTTTTTAAAAACTATATTCAAAATTTATGCATAGGTGTATATGTCTGCATGAGTTTATAGGTAGCATGTGTGTGCAGGAGCCCATCAAAGCCAGAAGATGGCATCAGATCCCCTAAAACTAAAGTTGTGAGCTACCATGTAGGTACTGGGCACGCACTTAACCATTGAGCCATTGTTCCAGCCACATTTGACATGATTTTTATTTTGTTATTGATGATTGATTGTTTAAAATGACATGCATCTGAAAACTATGAAACAGGTTTAACAGAAATGTGTTTTCCAGGGTTATTTAATTAGCAATGATCTATGATTGATTTCTTCTTCCTTCAGGAGCTGGCTTGATGCATAAGATCTCCTTTCAGGCAATCCTTCTAGTGATGTGTTTAATCATTTCTGCATGTGCAAGGTAATCCTAGTTTTGCTTTCTTACAATAACATTTCATAATAAATGGGGAGCTGTAATTGATGGATGAATTTCTTGCCTCCTTCCAGAAAACATTTTAGGTAGCTCTATAGCTAAGATTTGTTTATTTATCTGGTATGATTTGACCTTTTTTTTTTCATGCACCTTCTCTCTCTTCTCCAGTACATACAGAGCTAGCATACATTGCTTAGAGATTGATTTGACCATGTGCTGTATTCTGTCTAAGCTGCGATGGCAAGGAGAGCTACAATCCAAGTTTCCATTTCCGTTCATTCCAGAGCACTTGAAGTCCCCACTGAGTCTCAACTTTTCTTATTGTAGTTTGTATCCTAAAATACAGAAGAATCAAAAAGGTATCCTTGAAATTTTAGAGTCTAAAGGTTAGCAATATTTATCTGGAACTGACAGAGTGGTGTATGGGAGTTTATGAATTACTTCAGCTATGAGTGGATTAACTGGTTGAGAGAAGGCAAGATTATAAAGGGAAAATGGATTATAGCAAGTATTTTGAAGCAACAATCTTGGGCCACAGTAACGGACACTAAGAATGATGTTATATTGATGTTGAAAGGCAGTTGCTGGGCATATGTTCATGTTGAAGTACTTTGTGTACAAGCTTGTAGTGAGCTTGTGAAACTTTGTATTCCTGGGCAAAGTCTTTCTTAATAGTTACTATCAGACAACCATATGTAAAGATCCTTTGTTCATACAATCCTGACTTTATTTATTGCCTTAAGCTATCAACTTTCACATAATAGCTGTCACTTTCAGAGGAGCCAGCTTGGCATGGATAGACAGCACTAAGTCCTGACTATATGTGTGTTAAGTCTACCTCCTATCCTAAATGTTCTTGGCATGTCTTCTCTGTCCATCTTTTCTCAAAATTATAGAAAAATGTTCAAGTCCCATCAGTACTAACCCTGTTCATGTCTCAGAGCCTTTGTTATCTCTTCCCGGAACAAGAATATTTCCCTAAACTAATAACCCATGACCTTATTTTTTTCTGGAGTCTTTTCACATTCTACATTAGAGAAAACTTCTTTGGCAAGTATGCACAGACACTATAGCACTGTTCATCACAGATATGCCCTGCTTTTTTTTTTTTTTAACTTC
This sequence comes from Grammomys surdaster, assembly GCF_004785775.1. Lineage (NCBI taxonomy): Eukaryota > Metazoa > Chordata > Mammalia > Rodentia > Muridae > Grammomys > Grammomys surdaster. The sequence continues at coordinate 7,894,511 of NW_021604669.1, forward strand.
AGAACACTTTCTACTACTGACTCTGCATAACTATATGTTCAGTTATCCAAATGTTACTCATCTAGCTCTCATTATAAGAATGTGAGCAATCTGCTAATGGCATGGCTTAGCAAGTAAAAGAGTTTTCAGTGCAAGCTTGATGTCTTGAGTTCAATACTTAGAACCAACATCGGAAAGAGAGAACTTACTCTTGAAAATTGTCCTGTCATTCATGTGCACATACGAACATCCATCCATCCATCCATCCAT
>NW_021604669.1:7894769-7897614 GCF_004785775.1 Grammomys surdaster
AGAGAGAGAGAGAGAGAGAGAGAGAGAGAGAGAGAGAGAGAGAGAGAATTTAAAGATTTAAAGTATTTCTTAATGAACACGAGCAATCCAGAACCGACATCAGTGTATTGCCCTCACTTCTGAATCCTCAATGACAAGAGTTCACTGGTATTTTTAGATGAATTGATGGAATGAACATGAACAGTGAAGACATATAAACCTCACAGTCTTTGGACTCTGGAAGCAAAATGCTATTTACTCTCAATTCCTGCATCCTAGGAGTCAAACACCTCCACATTGCTTAGGAAGGTTGATTTTTTCTAATTCCAACTTCTAGATTCTCTCACTTAAGTACGAATTTAAGCCTAGTGAGAGTTGGTATTTTAAAACAAGCCTCCCACTTAATTATGAGGTTTGAGGAACATTTTAGATCACAATAGGACCAAACGAACAAAAGGAGGAGGTTCTGTGGCTAGAAATAGATTGTAACGTTCTTTATTAATACACCAAATTGGAAACTGATAATGTGCATTAGTACAAAAATGGCTGGAAGAAATTATGTAGAGCAATCACAGTCAGCACTCTTTTTACTTAGTGTATTCCAAACTTCCAAGTTGGTCAGGAAAGCCTGTCTCACATGACAGGGATTTCAGTGAAACATTCCTCTTGGACTGACATGTGGAGATGCATCCAGCCTTGAGAAGCAGAGCTAAAACTCCATTTGACTTTTGGATGAGCAGTGTTTAGAAACTGGTTTCCGAAGAGCAGAGTGAGGAAGTGGGTAGAAATGACATCTGTACAACAGAGTGGCAGGAGCTAGTTGGTGCCCCTCTGGTGAGCATGGTCACTGTCAAAGATATGAGAGTGATTATTGCCTATGCCCTTGACAAGATACAGCAAGAATGGCACTTTATCTGTATAGTCTTTCAAACTCTAATCTAGCCATGAAAAAAAAATAAAGAGAAAACCCAAATGAAGGGCATTCAGCACATTAGAATCTATCCACAAAGGCAGTAAGACCATCGAGGATCTTGTTGTCTGTCATATTCCAGAGGAGCCTAAGGGGACACAATGGATAACTAAGTAAAATGTGTTTTCTAGATGGGATCCTGAAACAGAAAAGGGCATTAGGGGAAAACTGAAGAATCCAAATTTAAGCATTTACTCATATTCATATATGCTAAAGAATTTTTAAAATGGTCTTTCAAGTATTTTTCCCTGATAATTTCATACGTGCATATCACACATTCTGATCACATTCATTCCTTTACTCTCTTATTCTTTCCCTACCTCAAAGAAGTTTACTTTATATTCTGGGATTATAATTCAACACTATTGTTCACCTTTTTTTTTTTAAATTTGTTTGCTCAATAATTCCCATGTCACTACCAGAAACTTTTGCAAGTTTGAAGATGGGTTACTATGGCCCTTGTATATATCTTTAAACTTTTGATTTACTTTGCTGAGTAAGAGTGTTTCCTACCACACAGGCTGCTCTCTAATTCTCCATGTAGTTTAGGCTGAGCATATACTCTTTTCACTCTTAGCTCTATCCTCCAAGTGCTAGAACTACAGACATTTACTGCCACACCTGGCTTTTGCTTTTCTTAGAAAAAGCTACTCAGCAGTAGTTAAAATCAAACAATATGTATAATGCCAACAATATATATTCAGTTCACTTGAAATCCTGACAATATAGCAGCTGGGAATGAGCATATGGAGACATAGTCAAGTGAGAATGACCACCCTGTAACTGACAGTGACAGTAGGTCACCATCATTTGTAAATTGTCTCCTGATTTGAAAGAATGTACATCTCCCATTGAATAGAAGAAGTAAGGTCTATTTGAAGGGCTGACATTCTCTTGGCCAGCTCAACCAAAAACTTTTAGTCGCTTTAGGTTTCTGTTCCTCTCATGCTATTATCCTATTTCTCTGATTAGTAAATGTTATTTTGAAGACAAAATATATTATAAATCATAGTTTCTTACTATTTCCATTGTCCTTTATAAAACAGTTAAAGAAAATAACTCAGACTCACCATGTATTTTTCCTGCCCTGGGTTTAGTCCTTATTCTGAAGTTTCAAAATTCTTTTACTGTAGGACATCATGAGATCTGGGTGCCAAGCATTCTCATTAGTATTGAGATGTCATACTTTCTAGTTTGTCTGTAGAGAGAAATGAGGAATGTTTGTGCATATGTAATAACATTGGAACAAACTTGGAAATTATGTATCTATACTCACATAAAGTAACCCAAAGATGTTGGCAAATCTAACTAACCCAATGTCACATGATCCATTTCTGCTTTCCCTGTCACCTCCATTATTCACAGGCTTCTACTCTAGCAGCCATGAACCTGATATTCACTAATTTTCACTGAATTAATTTCCGTCCTGACATATATGTGCAGAAGCAGTAAAATTCAATTCAATACTTTCTCCTGATTCTATTGTTAATATAGCATAAATCTGTGGTGATCAGATAAAATATTGGGTGTTATTTCAATTTTTAAAATACCTTTTAAAGTTTTAAAAATATCATTTTAAATTTTTAATTTTTAAAAATACCTGTTTTTAAAAAGATCAATTTTTAAAAATAGTTTTTGAGACTTGCTTCGTGTGCTAATATGTGGTCGCTTTTGGAGAAAGTCCCATGAGCTGTTGAGAATACATGTTCTTTAGGGTTTAGGTGAAATTTTCTGTAAATGTTAGTTCAGGAGCTCTGCCTTAGGAGGAGAATGCTAGAGAGGTTTCACCTGTATCACCTCATGAATGAGAAGAGTCAGGGTAGCTAGGGAAAGATTTATATGTCGGGGGGAGGGGGCGAAGGAGGAAGGGAGAGGAGAGAGAGAAAGGGAGAGTGA
>NW_021604669.1:7898014-7933093 GCF_004785775.1 Grammomys surdaster
TTTTCAGCAGCTCATTGGACTTCCTCTAAAACTGACAATATATTAGTACACAATGCAAGTCTCAAATGATATTTTAAAAAATTGAAAGAACATTCCATATTCTATCTGACCAATACTGATTAAAGCTAGTTATCAACAACCACAGAATCTGACCAACTCACTACGTTTGAGGTTTTGGATGAAAACTGTGTCAAGACAGACATCTAGAGTGAACTTATAAACCTTGCTGGTCAGAAAATACCTTGTTTGCTTCAATTTTTGACAATTTTTAATAAAATTTATTCAAAGACAAAAGTTGTACTGAGTTGTCAATCCAGCAATGAATGGACGTGGAGAGAGATAATCGGTTTGCCTTTAATTGGGAAACTGTGTTCCAAAATATTTTCACCATTTTCCTTCCCGTTAGCAATGATGGCCCTGTTTGTTATGAAAATTTATGGGCTCAACATTTCTGATAAATATACAGTTATTGCCAGTAGACAAGTTGGAGTCATTCTGATACATGGATAGCCATTGATCAGCAATTAGCTTGCATTGTCTAATGACAAATAATGTTCTACATTACTTTAAATACTTACCTTCACATGCATTTCTTACTGGCTGAGATGTGGCATGTGTTCACATTTTTCACCCATTTAGAAGGTTATTTGTTTTGTGGTTGTTGGGTTTCCTTTTTAAATTATTACATGAAGTAACACATTTCACTGTGATATTTCATACATATATGCCATTATAATTCGTTATTTTTCAGCCCCCTCATTGCTGAGGTTTGGTTGTCCATAATCTAGACAGGATTCCTTTAGGAGATTTGTGATTTGCAGATATTTTCCTTTGACTTTGCATTGTCTTTCATCCTAATAGTATCCTCCCCAGAGAAATTTTTTCTTTAATCTTTAGAAAGTTCAACTATTAATGTTTTCCTCTTGGAGACTCTACACTTTATACTGTACTTAGCAATTTGTGGCCAAACCCAGTGTCATACAGTTTTTGTCTATGATGTCTTCTGGAAGTTTTATACTTTATGGTTTATAATGTAGCCACTGACTCATTTTAACTTCAATGTTGTGTAAGAAAAAATGTATGTGAGAATTCATTCTTCTGTTTTCAAATAGTCAATTGTTTCTAGACTGTTTGCTGAAAGGACTATCTTTCCATTGAGTTACTTTTTCACTCCTGTTAGAAATCAGTTTACAGGATTGGAAAGAAGGCTCAGCACTTAAGATCGAATGCTTTTACAGAGATCCCAAGTTCAAATCCCAGAACTCACGTCAGGTGGCTCATAACAACCTTTAAGTTCAGCTACAGAGTGATCTAATACCTCTGGTCTACCCCTCCATGAGCTCTTCACTCACATGCATGTACTGTCTTTCCTACACAACAGACATATATAATTTAAAGTAAAAAGAAATCATTAAAAAAAACATATCTTTTTAGCGTATACATGTGTTTCTGGTTCAAGGTTCTCTAGTCTCTTTTGTTGCCCTATCTGCCTAGCTTTTGGCTGATACAAACTATTTTTATTTTGGAGCTATAGAGTAAATCTTGACACTCAGAGTCTATTCTTAGTCTAAAAGAACACTGTATGTGCTGGAAATGCAGGGTTAATATGCTCAAATGACATCAACCTGTTGTTTCAGATGGCTCGTGGGAGGAGAATTACCCAGCATCTTCACATGTGCATTGCTGATCACAATAGCTTGTGAGTAACTTTTCCCAGATTGCTGCTCTAATTCTTGGAATTTACTCAAATTATGGTATTTAAAATAAAATAGGTGTATATATTTCTCTTTTCTACTCAAGATGTTGTGAAATCACTGTTTCTCAACCTTGCCAGCTATTTCAAAGCCACCACCTGTGCTAGGTAAGTGCTACCTCTGGTGTTATAACTGTCTGATCAAAGACGACAGAATCTAGTATTTTGTAGGTTTCTGGTAAGTAAAAGATGGCACTTCTGCTAAGTAAGAACTACATGGAAGGACAGTTCTCATCAGCATATGAAGAATATTTTCTTTTACTGCTAAAACCTAGTAGCAGTAATTAGGCTTTATTCTCAAAAATATAGAATTACAGTATTTCACTTTCAAAATACATTATGATGTCTTTGTAGTACAGCTTCCCAAATGCCTGGGAAATAATCTGTTGCAAACCATACAATTTCTCTCCCCTTCCTAACTTCCCTAATAAGGATTCCAGAGGGCTCTCAGGGTCTGAGAGCTGCTCACAAAATTTAAAGCAGGCTTTTCAATGCCACCTCATTGCAGGACAGTCTGTATTGATGCCCTTAACTTCACTGTGGTGAAGCTCCAGTGGGCTTGGAGACAAAACATGGTCTGCAAGTCAAATCAGCTTGTTGGCCTTTGCACTTGACTTTCTGCATCCTTCTTTTATGATATCTTGGACCTGATTCTGAAATCACAGTAGAGTCAGTGAAGATTTGTTTTGTTTACAACTTGAGGAAATATGAATTTACTGGCATTTTGTGTGACATTTCCCATAATTTCTAGCCATTCAGGTTTCTAGGGACGGCCATTGATACAACTGAAATCTGTAGAATTTAACAGATAATGTGGTGTTGGGATCACCACCCAAATCCTTGTTCTTAAACCCTTGTTAGCTACAAAGGTTGCTTTATTGTGGAGATGAAATGCAGGCTTTGTGCATTTGTTTACAATTTTTCTAAAAGAATTAATTACCTCTTAGCCATATTCTAAATAATTTTAGATCTAAGTGGAGGCTCACATGCTCGCCTTTTCCAGCCCTACCTACGGTTTTTCAGAAATGATTTTGAAATTATGTATTGAAATGTATTGAAATTTTGTATTGAATGCAAGTATTTTGGATTAATCTTTATTTTGAGTTAAATGAAAATATTTTGAATTTCATACTCTTACTCTATGTCACCTCCTTTTCTTCTCCTGCTAAGCCTCCCTTCTTACCAAATAGTTTTTTTTTTATTTGCTGCTTTATCATAGAGATCAAATGCAGGTTTTGTGCATTTGTAAGCAAGCTCTACACAACTGGGATACACTCCAAGCCACCCTTTTATTTTGATGGCTTTGATATTCAAACCTACTGTCTGGAGATGGTAGGTCATGCTGGGATTACTTCTGTTAGCCCAGAACTGCCTGATGTCCCATTATATATATATATATATACACACACACACACACACGCACACACACACACACACACACACACACGTGCATGTATGTATATATGTTTGTATCTTCGACCTACTGAGTTTAAATGAGGATATGTGGGAGGTTATTTACAGAAGCATGAGCAACTTATCAGTGGCTACACCACTGAAGAAAGTGACACCCTTCCCCTAACCAACATTCATTCTGAATAATCCCCTCAGGGAAGAGTGTGGCCTCAGGAGGCCTTGCCCTCCCCTGGTGGAATGTGGGTGAACCCAGTCTCATACAGATCTTGTGCAGGCAACCACATGTGCAGTGAGTTCACAAATATATCACCTGGGGTGCGCCCTGTCTATAAGGCCCTGATTCTCAGTGCTGCTTCCCACCTCTAGCTCTTATATTCTTCCCACCCTGTCATTCCATGATATTCCATGATGGCTCAGCTTTGTATGACAACATGAAACCAAAATAAAGAAACAGACAAACAAAAACAATTTTTACCCAAAAATTTTCAATCCAAATTTTCGAATCCAAATTTCAGAAGCAATAATATTATTAAGGATTGTCAGACAGTGAGGCATATATAAATTGCTCTTGTTTAAAAATTAAATGTACAATTAATTGGAAAAGTAAATTGTCATTATGTGTAAAGTTTCTGTGGTGAGGGCAAAATCCCTTAAAGTGGCATTAAGGTTAGAGCCTCTAGGCATGATAGTCAAGAAGGAGCTATCTTCTATCTCCAGCTCTAGGTCTTTTGAATCCTAGTTCCTGAGGATCTTGAGTCATTATGTCCTCTCTGGATAATAGTTTGCACTTTAGTACAATAATCTTGAAAAGATAATTCCTGTAACTTTTACCTCTTGTTTTGTAGCATCAGTTAACCTACCAAAACTTGACTGCTAACTATGCTCAGTACCAAGTACAGTTTATCTGAACAGTCATTAAAATTAGTTTATTCCCTGGGTCCCAAGGTCATAAAACCAAGACCTGTAGCCAGTCTTAATATTTCAGAGTGTAGTAATAGTCATATGCATGCAATAGGCAGGTTAAAAAATTTTTTCTATATGGTAAATACAAGTATGGATCTAGTAATTAGACCAAGTAAACATCAGAAAGGAAGTTTACTAAGACTGGAAGAGGTATGGGGTATGGTCAGGCAGGTCTTCCTAGCAGAGGCACTATGTGATTTGATCTGTCATGATTACTTTCCCAAGTTACTCTTCAGGCATCTTCCCACTGCTCTGCCCTCTTCCTGTGTTCTTTCATAAAACAAATACATCAAGATTGTATGCACATCCTCCACTGACATTCTCATTTATGGGAAAAGAGATCTTCTTTGACGATGTATGTACATACTTTAATCTCCCCCTCTCCTTCCCCTCTTCTCGAATTGTCTCGCATTTTCTGTTTCCTGTTTACCCATTTTCATGTACAGACTATCTTATATGAAGATCTATGAAAACAAGAACTATATCCACCCCAATGCCTTCAAAATAACAGATGCTGTATACATATTCATCAGCCCAAGGATGTTTTCTTTATCATTGCTTGAAGGACTTTTTACTGCAAAGAGTTCTGTACCTGGATATCTATATTAGAGACATTAAAACTCTCTTCTCTTTACATAAATGTATCTAAAAGATAATAAGATGTATATGTGGTTATTGTGATGAAGAGCCAAGAATCACTCATATTCATTCACTTTCTGTTGACACACTATCTTTGTGAACTTCAAGAATACCAATAATAAATATAATTATATTTGGCAAAAAAGAATGACTTTCTAGTCTCCTCTCACAATCAGTGATGAAGACCTAAGGAACTGGGGGGAAATCACTGAGATCAGTTCAACAGACATCCACACTGAGTCTGCCCACAGGCACCTTGTACTATGTAAGGATAGATTTGACTACGTGGCCCCGTCCTTGGCATTTTTCAGTCTCTTCAAATTATACCACTTTTTACATCATACCTTCACCTGCTCCTCCTTGAATTTGAAGTGGACAGTTGTGGGGGTTGTTCATCTACTAGACCTTGCTGGAGCAGCCCTTGTTCATGCAGATCATCACAGGCATGCAGTGTGAATGTTCTGCATACCTATGACAGACATCCTAGTACCACAGCAGGTAGCAGATTGTTCTAGTTTGATTTATGTTGCAATAGTAAAATCTACCATCAAAACCGGAACTGAAAGCAATATATGAGAGAAAAGGGCCTATGTAGCCTAAAGTTCTAGGTTACAGTATATCACTGAGAGGAAATCAAGACAGGAACTCAAGCAACTAGTCACACTGTTACCATAGTGTAGTGCAAAAAGCACAAATGCGTATTTTCTCCTTTTAGCTAGCTTTTACCTTTCTTTATAATGCCAGGGTTCCCTAGCCTAGGAGATGTTGATGTCCACAGTGGACTGGGTCTTCTTACCTCAAATAGCAGTTATGACAATTTTCTATTGTCATGCTCAGTTCCTCAACTGATGCTCTTTTCCCAAGTAAGTAAGTTGTGCTAATTCTTAGAAGTGACCAGAGTACATTTGTTCTTTTTACTGCTAGATGGAAACTTTTCCTTTGTTAAAAATGATACATGAGTTAATTAACTTTAGAGAGCTAAGATATGGAAACTACAACCATGTTTCCGTCTAGGCCAGCAGTTTTCAATCTATGGGTTCTGACCCCTTTAGGGGGCCAAAGGACCATTTCACAAGGACTGCATATCAGAAATCCTGCATATCAGAAATGTATGTTACCTTTCATAATAGCAGCAAAAATTGCAGTTATGAAGTAGGAATGGAAATAATTTTATGGCTGGAGGGATCACAACATAAAGAGCTGAATTAAAAAGTTGCAGCATTAGGAAGTTTGAGAACCACAACTCTAGGCTGTACTCCTGGCATGATGCTGATTTATAAAAAAGTTATAAAATGGTTATTTGCCAATTTCCATGGTGAGATTTAAAGGTTAAAACCTTCCTGGTTTCAGAGAAAGGGGCACTGAAAACTGCCAAGGGGTGGGGAGAAATTGCTGTAGGGTAAACCTAAGTTGAGGCTCCACTCTTCCTAGCTGAGATTGTTCAGGCTAGTTTGTGTACGGTTAGATAATGCAATTTGTGTGTGTGTGTGTGTGTGTGTGTATTATTTATTTATGTTCTCCTTTTTCTAATCTAGATTTGCCAGCACTTGAAAAATACATGTGATGAATGTCTTCGATCTGGGAAGAATATCTGGGAACAGTAATTTGGAGTCTTCTTGGAATCAACCATTTTATTGGAAGGGAATGAGCAAATGGATAACAGAAAAATTAATCTAACAATGTTATTTTTTCTAAAAAATCTTAATTTCCACATGTAATTGGTTTATGACAATAATATTAATTTTCCTTTCTTTCAAAAAAGACTGTCAGTTGTAAGAGAAGGGACAGGAGAAAGTAACAGAGGACAGACCGCCTGGAGTAATGTTCCTTTGTTGTCCCTAATACAGTGGACCTCAAATATTTATCTTGATTAGAGAATTCTGTGAGAGGCTTGGACCATGAATATCTTACATCTGCCATCATGCAGCTATGCCTTGAAAACCTACTTTAACTAAATGGTGCAAACAAGCTTATATTACTGATAAAAGCTGCATAGGAAATAGACACAGTTTGTACATACAATAAATGTATGCTTTTGGAGATATACATTAATTTTAGATGGTAGAATTTGGTGCTATGGTTTATTTCCAGATGTCCATGTGCTGAAAACTTTGATTGTCAGTGTGACAATGTAAAGAGGTGGTAGGACTTTTAAAAAACAGGGCCGATGGAGTGGGATATCCTACATCTGAGGAAACTTCACTCAGGATGTATACATGGTCTGTCTCTGGCTATCTGTCCAGCTGTATGATCACTTCCTCCCATGTCCATCATGTAATGGGGTGCTATCTACCTCGAAACTATCACTAAAATGAAGCATATGTTGGCACTATGCATCTGAACCTGCAGAACTGTGAGCCAAGGGGATCCCTTTTCATCACTCAGTACTCTACCTTGAGTATTTTATTACAGTAGTGGGAAATAGACGAAGAGAGAGAGAGAGTGATCATTGAGTAGGGTAGACCTATTCCTTGGATTACAAGTTCTTCTCTTGAACGATTTTCCACTCTTAGTCCCCCCAGGGGGGAATACTGATCATCTTTCATTCATATTTTGATGAAAATATGATATCTAAAAATTCTTTAAGTGAAAAATAAAGGAAAAATAGTGTTTTAAAGCATATGAAAATGGTAAAGCTATGTAATGGACTGAAAAGTTGTAGAAGACCTTCAGTATTCTTACCTCTCACCAGGAACATTCAGATACAGCCTGCTGAGGATGCTCCATGGTGAGAAATGTCTGTGTATAGAAACTACATACTTTTTAATTGATACCAAATTAATCTCTTTTATATCTATGATGGTTAATATTCACTGTCATCTTGACTGTATTTAGCATCACCCATGAGACTCAACATTAGGTATGTTTATATAGTTGTTTGTACAGAGGTTGAAGAGAGAAGATCTACCCTAAACATGGGTACCATTGTCCCATGGGCAAAATAAAAAAAAAAACTAAAAATCTTCTGGACAGAATAAAAAAGAGGGAGAAAAAAAAGAGAGCCAAGCACCAGCATTCATCTTTCTCTCTCTTTCTTGATTGTGGACACAATGTGACTCTTTACTCGGGTTCTGGCTCCTTGTCATCCTATCATGGGCTATATCCTTAAACTTTTGAGTCAAATAAACCTTTCTTTCCTAAATTACTTTTGTCAGGTGTTTTGTCAAAGCAGTAAGAAAACTAAGTAACATAATTCCATTTGTCTTCTGTACTTTTTTGGTTGAATAAACTTATACTAATGAGTAAGCAGACTCACCATCAAATCGGTATGTGTATCATATATAGTATGTGTATCGTGTCATTTATACTTACCTATATCCATATACCATTTCACATATCTATTGAACTTGATTACTTAAGTTTCTTATTAATTTTTTATTAGTTTATGTGGCTTACCTTTTATTTAATTATATCTATCTATCTATCTATCTATCTATCTATCTATCTATCTATCTCTATTATTTGATTTCATAGACAGGATTTCTTTCACTGTGTAACTCTGGCTGACTTTGAACTTATGACAACCCTCCTGAACCAGTCTTCTGAGTGTTACGAGGATAATCATGAATCTTCAAGACTGGCTATGTATTTTCACTTTAAATTATATGACTGTCCTATGTATTTTATGAGTGAAATGGCACATAGAATTTTTTCTAAACCCATTGCTTGCGTTTTTCACTTTGTTGATTATGCTTTTTTTTCTGCTGTGCATAAATTTTTATTTTAATATGTTCCCATATGTTTATTTTTATTCTTATCACCTGAGATTTGATGTGGTAGTAAAATAACCACAACATCAACAAAAATAGTGAAAGAAAAACCACTTCCCCCCAATCATTGCTGAAGTCAATACCAACAAACATTCTTCTCTTGCTGTCCATGGTCTCAGAGCTTACATTTAGGACTTCAACAGATCTCAATTATTGCATGTGGTGTGTTGTAGTTTGATCTGGAATGTCCCCACATGCTCACATGTTGAAGGCTTGGTCTACAGGTGGTGACACATTTGTGAAGTGGTAGAAACTTCAGAAAGTGGTCCTAGGTTTGTGACTGAAAACATACCCTTAAGAGGCATGGTGGGACTTGGCCCCTTCCTCTCCAAGCTGCCATGAGGTAAGTTCCTTTGTTTCAGCATTGTCTCTATCACGACGTTTGCCTTCAAGTAGCCACAGGCTGAAACCCTTAAAAACTCAACTAATCCTTTCAACCTGTAATTATTTAGGAAAGATATTTTATCACGTGGTATCAGATAAAGATTTGATTTCGTTCTTTTGCATGTGGACATCCAACTTTCTCAATAGCATTTCTTGACAGGATTATTCTGTCCTCAAAGGGCGTCTAAAACAGTTATGAATGAGAATTATTATTATTATTATATTATTATTATTAATTTGTTTATTTGTTGATCTCAATCACAGCTTCTCCTCCCTTCTCTCCTCCCAGTCCTTCCTTCTCACCTATCCTCCCTCCAATATCCTCTCCTTTTCTCCTCAGAAAAGAGGAGACCTCCCATGAATATTAACCCACTTTGGCACATCAGGTTGTCGTAAGACCTTCAATTCAGTCTAGACAAGGCAGCCATGTTAGTGGAAAGGGATCCAAAGGCAAGCAGCAGCATCAGAGGGAGCCACTGCTCCTGCTGTTAGGAATCTTACATGAAGACCAAGATGCACAACAATTACATATGTACAGAAGCCTAGGTCTGTCCCATGATTGCTCTTTGGTTGGATGTTTAGTCTCTGTTGAGCCCTTTATGGGGCCAGGTTAGTTGATTCTGTAGAGCTTTTGTTGTGTCCATGACCTCTTTTGTTCCTTGAATTCTTCTCCCTCTTCCACAAGAGTCCACAAGCTCTACTTGTTGTTTGCCTATAGGTCACTTCATTTGTTTCAGTTGCTGGGTGAAGCCTTTCTGATGACATTTATGCTAGCGTCCTGCTTGTAAGTATACCAGAATACAATAAATAGTGTCAGGGGTGGGTTTTGTCTCATGACATGGGTCTCAAGCTGGATCAGACATTGGTTAGCTGTTCTCTTAATTTCTATTCCATCTACACCCCTGCACATCTTGTAAGTAGGGAAAATTGTGGGTTGATAGTTTTGTGGCTGGGTTGGTGCTCCAATTCCTCCATTGGAAGTCTTTTCCAAGTACAGGAGATGGCCATATTAATGAGGTTTGAAGATAATGTAATCATTGCTGCTTTAGGCAGTTCTGTCTCCATGGTTTCTTTTCTTCCAGTATTCTCAAGGACCTAGAAACTCTAAGCACATGTTTCCAGAGAACAGGCACTGAACTTGGGGATAACGTTTCACATCACTTACCAATGACTTCTGCTTCACAGTCCAACACTTTTGCCCCCTTGAAGGTGTTGGAGTGTGATCCTGTGTTGATTTTTCCAACTTTCTCTATGAAGTCATTGTCTCAAATTTTACTGAAGAGCCACAAGATAACTTATGCTTTGTACATTCATAATTGTTAAATAAACTAAGAAAACATCTGTGGCTTGTCAAGATTTCCTGGGCTTCTGAAAATTGATATATTTGTCCCCAAAGCAACAATTAAACTTTATCAAGGGAAAAAATGTGGGTACATGCAACCAGGAAAGCTGCCCTGGAGCAAGATTGAGACATGCCCAAACCCCTAAAAAATATCATCCTGAGACCACCAGGGGTAGGACAGCTCTCTACCCATTCTTAGCCTACATGCTCTAGCCCATGACCTTTACCCTCCTTCCCCCCCCATCCCCCGCCCACATACCTCATGTAGTCTTTGGCCAAATTACAAGTTCAACCTCACCTATAAGAACTTGCTCAGCATGTTCTTGGAATTCCTCTTCATGGAAATGAATCATCCCTGACACCTCAGCCAAAGCCAATAATGTATGCCAACCCTGAAAACCCCCACTCACTTCCCAAGGTCTATATAGCCCTTTTTCATCCAAATAAAATTGAGCTGTTTTATTGGAGCTGTACGTGGAAGTCATTCTGTCATACTCATGGTTCTCTGAACCCTGCCCCTTCTGCCCTCTGCACCTCTACCCTTCATGTGTCCTGAACAACAACTTCCAGCGAAGGGGACACCTACCTAAAAATATGTCACCTTCAGACCCAGAGCAAGATAGGGGCATATGTTGCGGTTTGCAGCCAGCTTAGTACTAACTCATGATCTCCAACCCCAGCATCACTGATCTGCTGTACAAAGTATGGGTTAATAAAAGAAGATAAACTGATCAACCATTTCAAACCCTGTTTAAATAAAATTTAAGTAAAATATAATTTTTTATAAAGTATTAAAGTATTATAAAGTATAAAGTATTATTTAAGTAAAACATAAGTTTTTATAAAATTTGAAACTGTAACAAAACATTTATAGTTTTGTAACAGAATAGGAAATATGCACCTGGTCCCTAGTCCTGCCACTTAACACAAAGTCACTAAGACCTTGGTAATATTCTGGGTAATAGTGATGATGGGAGAATCTTACATAGAGCTGCTGAGCCCACTGGGATTTTCTGGAATGCAAACATATCTTCTAGTCTACTGAAGCCACTCTTGAATTTCTGGACAGCTGCAGAAAGGGAATTGGCCACTAGAAGATGATAAGAAACATAGAATTCTATGACCCTTCATGTACTGGGGAAGAAAATAGAGACAGAAACTGAGCTAATTGCTGGCCACAATCATGTGATGGAGCCTCCACAGAATCTGTCCGATGTGGCATTTGGAGACCTTCTTGGTTATTATCTATATGCAGGGAGTATAGAAGATGCACCCAAACTCCACAGCAAGAGTCCATGCAGCTCTTCATTTGCCTTTGTGTATTGATTCATCTGTCCATGCACTATATTCTTATGATATGTTTTATTGTAAACTACTATGTACAAGTAAATTGATTCTCTGAGTTCTGCCTTCAGTTACTAAATTTTTTAACATGATCAGGTAGCACTGGTGAATGTATAAGAAAGTCATATAGAGACATGGAAATCTACAAAAGAACTCACTTCCTGTGATTGACATCTTAAATGGAGGAGTAGAAAAAAAAGATTTTTCTTTAATAGTTGATTCATATATAAATCCTGATAAACAGGAATACTCTTAAGCAAAAATGATACAGGTTTTGAAGAGACTTGGAACTAGCATTGAGCCATCCTACCCTTCTGTTCATTTGGTAACATTAATCTTGGTAACATAATCACATTAATCAATGTGATGCTGAGGTCCTGGAGGATTCCTAGTAATCTTCTGGATGTTAGCCCATGCAGGAACCAGAACATGCTAGAGTCTGGTCGAAGCAAAGAATGGTAGCAGCTGGCACAATAGATACAATTACTAGGAAGAAACAAAAACTGGCAGGGAAGTATCATTGCTTTTTCCTCCAACCTGACCTCTATATCTGGCCTACCAAGATGCTATCCCCTCTGAAGGAGGTCTTAAGCTATCAGTTAATTCTCCCTTGAACTGCTTTCACAGATCGTCCCAGAGGCAAGTCTCTTAGCTGATTATCAATCAGAACAATTTGACAATCAAGATTATCCATTATATGTAGCAGATGCCCAATGACACGGAGTATTTACAACTTTTGATGAATATTTACATGTTGGCATCAAAAAATGACCTTTGTGTGTATTGATTCTATAAACTCATTTACTAAGCATCTGCATAATCCAACCATAGGTCAAGAGACAAGCTCCCCGCAATGTACACCAGAGCAGACAATTCCATCTCAATAACTGAAATAATAGAAAGCCATTATTTAAAAATATTTTGTTTTTAAAATACTAGAAATATGGAAAATGAGTGACAATACACAAATTTGTACTTTTTCATTATTATAACTAAATCACATGCTTTATTGATAAAAATTGTCTTTGTAAGCAACTTGGCACAGTCTTCTGCTAGGGCACATGTGAAATCCAGGGTCCTATGGATCAGAACTGTTATCATGAGGCAGGACAGAGCAGCATGGGGGGGGCATATGGTAATCATTTAGTGAAGCAGAGAGGAGAGAGGCCAACCAAGGAAATCAAGGGTCTTGATCGCTGGGGTCTTTCTACACATCTATACACTGTCAGACTTTATCTTGGAACAGCAGGGAGCTGCTAAGAATTATTAAGAAATCAAGGATCCTGTCACTTTAGTGACTAGTGTCAGTAAATAGAGTACTGGTCAATCTTTACATTCTAGTCATTTCTGTCCCTGAGGGTTGAGCCACCACTGTCTTTAAACGGTCAGTCATGAAGGGAAATAGGGAGTGTCTGTCTAAAGATGGAACTCAAAAAGAGAAATGGTCCCTGCTTCCTATTGTCTCCACCTTACCAGCCCCATGCTAAATGTAATTGTCCTCAATGAAGCTGTCATCATCGCCATCTTCACTCACCAGAGCTGATTCCCACACCCTGTTGGGTGGGATACCACCCTATGGGATACCACAGTAAACGATGCAAATAACAGGCATGGTATTGGTGGTAGATATGACATTTAGCAGCAAGCATGATGAATATGGAGAGAACTACTGCCTCTAGCATAACATGGACCAACACTGGCTATGTCTCTACGGCTAATGTGGTGGTGGAAAACTCTAAGTATTTGACCTGAATTGTATTGTTTACTCATGGAAAAGCAGAGCCTGGGCTTCTGCCAGGAAAAAAAATGGCTTCAGGGCAGCTCTAGAGTAAAAGTCCTGGAGAGGAAAAGGGGTGGGTGGAACACAAATAAAACATTTGTAAATTCTTTAAGACAAGCTGTGTTAGCTACCCTCAACCACTCTCTTGCCAGTGTCCTGGCTTTTTTTAGTTGCCTTTCTTTGTACTTCTACAGCCATTGTACAGTCTAAATACTGTCTTAGAGCATGACTTGGCTTTCTTTGATTATTTAATACTTCTCTGAGGTCTCTACTACACACATCCTTCCTCTGGCTTTCACCCCTTACAACTAGCAAAGGGTGTTCATTGGAGAAAGTAGATAATCTGATCTACTGGCTAAGATCACCTCATTGTAGCCTTCTGCATTCCTGCTAACAGAGAGTTGATTGTTGAGGCTTAACTCTTATAACTTGAGGTTTGAGGGCACAACTAAGCCAAAGTTTTCTAGTTTCTTCACTAAGAGGAGCACATTATATATCAATATCAACATCCATTTCTCCTCACTGCTAAAGCCTTAAATTCTTTAGAGGGTAAAAGTGACATTCCAGTTCAGTGATGCCTTCATTTGTTTGTTCAGATCTACTGTGACACTGACTCTCTGGTAACCCAGTAGGCATCGTGGCTCTATTTTTACTGGATAAAAGAATAAATTCTTCATTTTCCTTGCAGTTTTCAAAATAAATAGTTCTCATCTTTCAAATATGATGCTATGCAGAAATTTGTCTCATATTCATATTTTTCTCAGAAAGCATGCCTCTAGCCTCCAATCTTTGTGCAGTTTATATCAATGTATCAAAGATGAGGGGAAAGTAAAGCAGAAAAATATGTGGAGAGGAAGTAACTAAAGTTCTAAAATTCAGACAGCACTTACTGTTATTTTTAAGAACATAATACTGCAAGAACTGAACTAGGCAAAAAATAAGTTAAGACTTAGCACCTCTCTTCAAGAACTTTGTCTAATAGTTTAAAAAAGTATTGTGGAAAACAAGAAGAATGTAAGATAGCCACTGGTGATGGGATGCACCAAAGACTTTGCTCATTCAAGGTCTTAGTTTTAGATGCTACACAAAATTGTATTTGTCATGATTTAAATAGAAACATTCATTTCTCATAAATCAGAAAGGTGAGAAATCTGAATCTTAGTCACAGTGTCCAGTGAGGACACTCTTATTAGGAAATGATCATCTTCTCACTGTATCCTCACATAGAAGAGAAAAACAACATGCCTTCCTCTTTCTATAAAGCCACTGAGCCCATTCAAAGTAGGCCACCTTCATGATCTTGCTCCCCCCACCCCCAAATCTCCACCTGTTAATATCATCACACTGGGCACAGGGCTTCAGAATATGAATTTGTATATGAACAATACAAAATAATAGATATAATGCTCACAGTTATTAACATTAATTGTCAACACAACCGAAAATTCCCAGATAAAAGTCTCAGGGAGGAGTTTTCTTCATTGTGTTGGCCTATAAGCATATCTATATGGGGATTATCATAATTAAATTAATGAATGTAGAAAGACCCAGCCCACCATGGGTGATACCATTCCCTCAGAAGGGGATTCTGGACTGTTTTAGAGAAATCAGTGTGGGCATAAGCAAGTAAGCAGGTGAGCATGCCTGTATTCATCCCTTTTTTGCTCTTGACCAGAGACATGCTGTGACAGTTTGAGTCAAGTTCCTGCCTTGATTCCCTAACACTGACAAAGTGCAACCTAGAATTTGAAGCTGAAATACATTCATTTCTCTCCTACGTTTCTTTTAGTCAGGACATTTCATCACAGAAATATAAATGAAACTAGAACACCTTCTTACAGAAAATACACACCAGCAGTAGCAGAGATTCAAATTTCACTAAAAACGGACAGATTTGACTTATATGAGTCTTCTAAAGATCTTTACTACAGATATTATGCTGTTGTTCTTGAAACTACATATAATTTATAACCATTTATCTCATTCATCTATAAACAAATTTTATCAATCATTGCAATTCTTGGTCATGAGATAATTACCCTATGCTCTTTGGAAACCCTGAAGTTTCTTAACAAAGGAAAAATTGTCTCTCAACATGTGTCTGAAAGCTAATCAAATGTGCAATCTCAAGTGTCAAATACGCCTCAGAGACAAAATAATACGTACATAAATAAAAACATTTTTTAAAAAAATCTATTTATAGGGACAGAAATTTCAGTATTTTATGTTAATTCTTCCTTAAGGCTACTGAGGAAAAGAAGAACCATTTGGTAACATACCTTTAGCCCGAACCTGCCCTTGCCAATGGACGCATTACACAATCTATCAAAAATAATGACAGACCCTTTGGCAGGTTAATGCTATGTGACAGCTTGATTAATCTATGATGCTCCATAGTTTGATCAATACTGGTCTCAACATTGCTCAGAAAATATTTTTAAAAATGTAAATAATGTTTACAATGGTGGACATTAAGCAAAACATATTGCCTTCCACCGTGTGAGGGTGCCATATCCACTTGGCCAAATGTCTTTGTGAAGGAAGAATGAGGCTTTTCAAAAAAGAAGGAATTCAGTCTGCAATCAGTAATATCAGCATCCTTCCTGATTCTCCAGCTTATAGACCAAAGAGAGCTACATAGTGTCTCACTTGAATCACTTAGCTGTGCTACTCCAAATGATTTTGTACTAGCCAACACTAACAATCCTATAAATATCATAATCATTGCTCTTGCTAGAGCTGCAGATATAGCTCTTTTAGTTAAGAGAGCTTGCTGCTCTTCCAGAGGACATGAGTATGTATGTATGTATGTATGTATGTATGTATGTATATACACATACATTGACTACATTGTCAAAGTCCCCCAGAGAATAGAACCAATAGGTTCTATTTATTAATGAATGCTTATAATGTAGTTATATATGACATTTATGGAATACATTTTCATAGTCTAGTATATTAATAGAATATGTAATATGGTATATGTTATAATACTCATCTCCACATGCTTACTATGTAAGCATAGTTAATATATATCACATACCTTATTGATTATATTTCTATGGGGTAATTTGTTAATGCAGCAGGTATGACAATTTTCATTCTATACAACAAATAGCTAACATAAAGGCATCTTAACTTTCCCAAGAAAGTAAAGTAGGCGCTCTAAACCTCAAGTGGGTCAGGCTTCTCGGACCTACTATAGTGCTCTCCCCAGTGCTGATTGCTATTGAGAAAGGAAGAGCTGTTGCTCAAAGGTCAAATAGTTCAAGAGCCATCAAAAATGCTAACTCAGGGAAATAACGCCATGAGCTGAGAGACTACACGAAAGTACTCAAAAGAATGATGATCCATTTCCATTCCTATCTCATGGGTCTCAAAAGTAGTATCCCAGACATTCCATGAATGAGCTGCAGAGCAGGGAGAAATCCATTGTCTGGTCCATTTCAGGATGTCTGCTACAGGCAGAGGCCTATGTGGCTTTAATAACTAATAATCCAGCTGCTTCCTTAATGGAGCAACTGCAGGAGCCTAATGCTTACCCTCACTTCACCTGCAGACCTCACTACAGTCCAGTATTATGTTGTTGCCATGAAAAGGAAACCCAGGAACCATTCTAGATAAGAATGCTACCCACAAGTAGCCTGCAGGTTTGTCTGGTGTGTCCTCTCTTATTCCCTCGGGCTGAGAAGTGCTTGTGTGATAGTGGGGGAAGATTAGGGAAACACCTGTGTCTGGTATAGCTCTACTGCACTAAAGAAGAAGAAGAGGTCACCTGGCAGAGAGGATGCCTGGCTTGCTCTAAGCCACATGGCTCAATGAAGGCAGAAGCTGGCTCCACTGGCCCAAATCTCTAAGGCTCATCATCCTTATCCTATGCCCAGAGCAAATCTGCTCCAAGACCTACCTACTATGGTTACAGCAAGCAACTGAGATGCAGAATGATCTGCCTGCACTGTCAAGGATGCCAGCCTCCACCCCAACAGTAATCCCACTACTACTTGCACACAACAGCAGACATAGGCACCTGCCAACTTGGCACATTTGCCTCACTGCCACATTTGCCTAGCAGGCCTTGATGAGGGTCTGATCATCTTTTTTTTCTCTCCACAAAATCTATCCCACAGTGTGAGCTGTGCCCCATCCATCTGCCCATGCTGGGCGAAGTCTGCTACAGCTGCTAGCTACACCTGCTAGAGGACCAGACAGGGTACCTTGGGATGGGAGCAAATAAGCAGGTGGATGCTAAAGACTGGCACCTGCTTTGCAAAAATTCTCTCATGCTTTTGTAGCCTTACAGGAAATAAAAACAAAGAAAATGAGATGCTGGTGTGGGGGTGGAAACAAAGGCGATATACTAAGACTCCAATCAAATGCCAAAATCATTTTACATTTGAATTTGCATTTGGAAAATAAACGAGGGCTGTCCTGTCCTCTAGCCCATTCACAACCAATGTAGCTACCTTTGTGTAAATAAAGTTCAAGTTCAGATTGTATGTGATAGGCTTGTGGAAGTCCATTGAAACCCAGTGGTAGCTAGTCTGTTAATCTCTTTTCTTTTCTCTTTTGTCTGTAAAAAGCAAAATAAAATCAAACACTGCATTCCAGAGTCTTCCCTGTTGCTTTTTTCCCTCCTTTTCCTTCTATTTTTTCTATTTTCTCCTCTTCATCCCTACCTTCCCCGTCTGTATATTAATATATGTATGATGTAAGTGTACATGCATGAGTATGTGTGTACTGGTATATGCAGACCAAGGTGGGCACCTTAATGTTTATCAAAGGCAACTGGTTTGCAAGGTTGATGGTCTATGGAAACAGGCCACCTAGAGAGACTTTGGATTGTAAAGCAGCTACCATCTGTGGTTAGTCATATGCCATTGCTCTGTTGGAAGCAGAGGGATCTACCAGATGACAGGTCCAGATCTCACTTTGATGATTCTGGAGGCAGTGTCATCAGTTGCTACATGGCACTACTGTCAACTCAGTCCCATCTTCAACATGGGGCAAGATGGACCCAAGGAAAATTCACTTTAGACACTTCATCGGAAGGATAAAGGGTCATAATAAAACCTAGTTCACTCTGTGTTATCAGTGTTTATCCCTCCTTTTTCTCTCCCTTTGACCCTTCTGTGTTTTGCAGGCATGTGATCATTCTGTTCCTGGGGCCTATCTGGTGCCAGTTGAGGAGGTGCACAGGGAATGTTGGCAAGGTGAATCTAGTAAATGACATCTGACTGGGTGATTTTTGGAGCAGATACATTTTGTCTTGTGCTGATCCTGGTGCTCTGTGGTTGGAATATTTGTCTCCTACAAAACTCAGATAGAAATGTGTCATTGGTATAGCATCAAGGAGTGGGATTACTTAAGAGGAGATGAAGCCATGTGGCTTTACCCTTGTGGGTGGCATTGGTGCTGTTATAAAAGGGCACACTCTACCCACTCTCATTCTCTTGCCTTGCCTTTCTGCTTTCCTCCCTGGGATTATGCAGTAAGAAACTTCTGGCCCGAATTCTACACCTACATCTTAAACTTCTCAGCCTCTGGAACCAGACCCAACAATCTGCTCCTTACCCAGTGTGAAGAGAGCTGTTAAAGTACAACACAATGTCTCCTCCTCCTCAATTCTAGTTACTTATACAAACATACACACATACACGCGCACATGTGTATATATACATATTAAACAATTTTACTTGTCATTTGAGAGCTTCTTTCATTTTTTCATATACATCCTCCCTCCAATGTAGATTCTGTCGGATTTCTTAATATTCCATCTCTCTGTCTGCCTCATTGTAACATGGCTTTGGAAGTCTTCTCATGTAGCATTTCACTACTAAAGAAACTCAAATATGAATATTGACTCCGGTCTAGTTTGTTGCCACAGGGTCGGCATGGAAAACCCACAACAGAGTTGTCCCTGAGAGGTAGCTTTGCAAGAGGGAGGCAACACAGGAAGTGGTAGATGTCAGATCTGTGTGTACTTTAAGAGCTTTGCAATTTCAGGGAAATTATTCAAGCTCTCTGAAGTTCAAATATATCCTTAACAAAAGTGGAGGTTGGGGAGATAGCTCAGTCAATAACTTCCAGAACAACCATGAAGATACATGTTCAGATTTCCTGGCTCCCATGTGAAACAAACAAACAAACAAACCACCTAGTATAGAGATACATACCAGTGATAATCTCAGCACTATGGTTACAGAGACAAGGGCCGTACTAACCAATCTGTAGGAATCAATGAATTCCATGTTCAATGACAGAGCCTGTCTCACAAAGTAACATGGAGAACAATTGAGAAAGACATCCGAGGTTGATTTCTGGCCTGCATACATATGCACATGCTCACTCAAAATGGAGATGGACTAGAGATGGCTCAGTGGATAAGAGCACTTGGTGCTCTTTCAGAGGACTGGGGTTTGGTTCATAGCACCTGTATTGGGCAGCTAACAACTCTATCTTCAATACAACAGAGCACAGAGAGATTCTGAAGGCAGAGATACAGTGTACCTAGGAATCCATCCACGTTTTACTGTAGACCACAGGAAGCTTTTATCTTCTTGATGGATTTACACTCTGTAGGGCAGGGTGTGCTTTTGTCATTAAGCTGCTGATGTGTGTCTTTTATATCTAGTTTCAAACACCTAAAGAAGAGGTGATGACCATGTAGTCCCTGGAGGACCACTTCCCAATTAGTGCTTTACGGGTTTAATCGTAACTTAGCATACAGTTAATGACGGTATGCATGAAAAGCAAAAGTAGTGTGATTTGGTGATAGAAAACTTTGTAAGTTTGGAGTTAGGCACAGTTAAGCTGAGGTCATGTATTCTCTACCTATGGAAAAATCATGTATTTCCTGTGGTGGTTTGAATAAGAAAGGCCCCATAGGCCCATCTATTTGAATGCTTACTCATCAGGGAGTGGCACTATTTAGGAATGGGAGATGTGGCCTTGTTGGGGTAGCTGTGGCCTTATAAGAGGAACTGTGTCACTAAGGATGCACTTTAAGGATTTCAGAAGCCCAAGCCAGAGTTAGTGACTCTCTGTTTCTTACTGCTGCTGATAGATCCAGCTCCTCCAGCACCAGGCCTGCCTGCCCTCTGCCAAGCTTCCTGCCATGTTGATAAAACTCTGCTTTTGTAAGCAAGCCCCTGTTAAATGCTTTCCTTTATAAGAGTTGACATGGTCATGGTGTCTCTTCACAGCACTCGAACAGTGACTAAGACATCCCCTGAATTCCTAGTTCATCATCTTCTGTAAGTCAGCAAGTCAACTTCTTTATACAGGTGAGGTTTCCAGATTATAAAAAGTCAATGAAGGTGAGACCTACCTACTGATCCTAAGACTGGTGACAACTGCTTCATTTCAACAGTGAAATGAATTTGCTTTGGGAAACATAGTTCCCCTGAACCTCATTGGTATACCTTGAGAAAATCACACTTGGGCTGAGCAGGGTAACAGTGGTACCACCATTGTGTTAAGCTTCTGTGGGGATCTTTGTCAGCATTGCTTGCTGGAACATCAAAGTGCTCAGAATGATGGCTTTTATATAGGAGCTCCTCCGAAAATGCTCACTGAGTGATTGAGGAAATCATTTCTATTATGGTATTCAGTCACCAGTGTGACACAAGAAGTCACCTAGTGGTAAGAATATAAAACCAATGTCTAGTTGGAGTGCCATTGTCCATTGGGGTTTTAGAAAATATTCTCTCTTTGACTTCTGCTTTGCATTGGTATTGAGCAGGACATGGACTCCCAAACATTCTTTTATAACATCATTCATTCAGCCAACATTTCTTGGTTACTGAATGTCTTTGATGAATAACAATTTATGGTAGGTCCTATGGAAACAAAAATAGAAAATGAATGCTTTCTGTCCACACGAATTTCACAGCTCGGGAGAAATACTGGCTGGAAACATTTTAAATCAAATTTGACTCGTACTAAGCCCAGAAATAGCAGTGGAGAGGTTGATAGGAGGACAGAAATGGATATTGCAATCTTAATGTATCCAAGATCTTGAATTCATGCTTAAGTTCATTCTTTCTCTGTTTTTCTCCATTCATTGTTCTTTACCTCAACCAACAAGGCACACAGGAAAGTTTAAAGCTCAAAGGTTCCTCTCCTTTCCTCCTCAGTAGGTCCCAGAGTCTCTTTTTCTAAACCACCCTAGCCACACATGGTTCTCTCCACAACTACGGTTCTCTCTCCAGACCTGCTGACACATCACCTGCCTTGTAATCCTGTCCTTTATCTATCTCATGTCTGCTGTTCCTGTCTCCCTCCTTAGACTTCTCAGTATCCACTGCTACACTGAAGGCACAACTGTCCTCAAAACTGTGATAAAGCACACTCCCTTCACTGCACTTGGAGTTATACTCTGTCTCCTTCCCTCTGTTCGTCTGCCTCCCACTTAAGTATAGCATCTTATACTCACTTACCAGTCAGTCCACATCAGCATCCTACTCCTGTCCATCTAGAAGGCTAAGTTTTCTTTCTATATAGCAAGAGCTGTGTCTGATTTGCTCTTTTATGAGGAAGTCAGACAGTTCCCCATACAGCTGGTTCCTTCTCACTTCCTTGTCTCACCCATGATTATGGGGGCCTACTCTGACTACTCAAAGAACCCCTCCTCTATTCTTCTACCTTAGTTTTCTTTCTTACCCTACTCATAGCCCTCAGTCTTATGTAGCATTCAGTTGTCTGTGATTTTCAAATCCTACCCAGGAGAATAGCAGTTCCAATGTGGATGAAACATTTTCAGTCTTGCTGTCTATCTTCGGTCCCAGGGCCTTAACAGTGACTTCTGAAATTAGTTTATGAAGTCAAGTCATGAGTCCCTCATATCTATCCAAATTAGAGAAATTTACATCAAAGACATGATACCCTAAGACTGATTGTTTAAAACTGTGGGTATGCATGTTTGTAGGTGTGTGCATGTGTGTATGAATATATATGATTGCAGACAAACATGTGCTATGGTGTGCATGAGATGATTAGAGGACAACTTTCATTGCTCAACTGTTCTTTCCACCCTGTTTAAGCAGGGTCTCTTTTGTTTCTGCTATGCCTCATATTCCAGGCTAGCTTGCCTGTGAGGCTCAGTGATTCTCTCGTCTCTCCAATTCCCACTCACCATAAAGGAGTGCTAGGATTATGAATGTATGCCATTGCATCCATGTTTTATATGGATTTGAAAGAGCAACTCAGGTCATCAGGCTTATACCACAAGCACATCTATCTGATGAATTAATTCATAGCCCAAAATATGATATTCTTCAGACAGCTATTCATATACATTCATGTACACATGATCTATGAAGGATGCCTATGTACAGTCTGTGTACACAGAAAGTAGTTAAAATACAGAATATGTTTAAAATTAGAGTACAAGCCCACACCATCATTGGACATCCTTGGACATTATTCAATATCATGTATTGAATAATCATGTTCTGCTGCCTAAATAAGTACAAATATCATATAATAGTTTGGAAAATGCAGATGCTGGCTCAGTGTTTTAGTAACACAGAAATATAAAAAACGGTTTTCACTGTAGACTATGTCAGTCCTCTTGCTGTAACTAAAGCTTTGAAAATGCTTTTTTTTTTTCTCTCCAAGTTGGAATGGACAGCTATGAATTCTGGAAGTATCTGTACCCCATACTTCCCTCTCCTTTAGGTCAATGGTGCTTCATGGGGCTGTGTGACAGAGAAGGTGAGATCAGGTTCAGCTGCTGCCACCAAACTTGAAAAGGGTTGATTGATATGATGAAGGCTTTTCACAAAGAATATAAATCAAAGGAGATGACTGACAGCAAAAATAAACATTCTAGAACCAGAGTAATTAGGAATATATTAGCAAGTAAAATAAACTTATTATCATTAGCAAAATTGGCAGCTACTTGCAATTTCCCCGGGGGCTCTGTTTCACTTTTTTTTTTCTTTCTTGTGGATTAAATTAGGAAGGATTAATGGCTTTGGAGACAATGTTTTAATTTAGACTGTATTACTTCTGTCCCTATTTCTGAATAAAACTGTTGTTTACTCAATTCTCAGAGGAAATTAAATTAGTAGATAAGTTTTAAGTTTTTTTAAAAAAGAGTCTTTTTATACTTTTTCATATATATATATATATATATATATATATATATGTGTGTGTGTGTGTATATATATATATGTATAATTTTTTCATATATATTTTTTTCAGGCCTTTAGCACCTGCTGCCACTTGTCTCTAGGAAATGCCAAGAGTGACAAAACCAGTTAGTTTGATCACTGCCTTGCTCAGATCAGTGGTGTCTGCATTCTGGGTGACTGTATGCTGTGAGTGGACCTTTGCTGGCACCTGGAGAAGAGTTAAACATGTTGTCTCTCATATCCTCTGATACTGGTATTCCTCCCCAATGGGAATAACATCTTTGACCTTCATAAGGCTTGCCTTTGGAATCAGTGAGGGGGTTCTTTTTTTTTACCATCAGTGAAAATTACCCTGGCAACAGAATTGAGAGAACTGGACAACTATTGGGGAGTTCCTGTATTGAGGGAGAGATACACTGAAGTATTTGGTTTGATGAAAGAGAGGGCTGACATGTGTCCTCAGTGTTAGAAGTAATTTCTTCCTGTCTTCATTTGGGGACCCTGAATTAAATGATTACTCTGACAAAATGAATTATGGAGGGAGCTGATTGTACCCACGTAGTTTGGGGGTGAAGAATTTCCACATCAGATATACCAACTTTATACTCGGGGTTAGAGCTAAAACCTCTGAGTCACATGATATCAGTTGATCTGAAGGCCAAGATTAACCACAAGGTCAATGAATCACTCCCGTGTGGTGGAACACAGATAAAAATGTCCTGACACCAAAGCTCAATTCAACCTTCCAGCTTGGAATGCATTACTCTAAACACAGCTATTCGGAGAGTAGTATATCCCTTACCACAAGGGAGAACAGCAGGAAGTCCTGCCCTCTGTACCAAGGCCTCTTTCACTAGATCTCTATCTACACTCTTCCTATGTGAAACTATATCTGAGAGTCTAACAGCTTTCGGTAAAAATCTGTGAGTCCTTTCAGAAAAGCTCTGAATTTGAGGGTAGTTTTGAAACCCACAGCCTAAAGTTGCTTAAAGTGTCATAATTAAAGAAAGTTATGGGGAATTTTGTACTTGCTCTTGTAAGATGCACAACAGAGGCAAGGGATTTGCAACATCAGGAACTAGATAGTGGATGCTGCAAAGCAGGAGATAGGATCGACAGCCTGACATGACAGCAGCCATTTTCTATGATAAAACAGTCTGCCCAAGACACCAAGCGTACAGGTTACCCCAGTGTTCCTTCCAGTAAAGGAACTCTGTGAGTGCTCCTTCCAGTAAAGGCTCACATGAGTCTCCAACACTGGCTGGTTTTTCAGGATTGAAAGAAAAACAAGAATGACTTTAGCTTTTACATCAAAAAACAAAAACAACAAAACAAAAAACAAACAACAAGAAAACTCCAACCAACCTACCACATGAGATTGCCTTGTCACAGGACTCAGGAAAGTATCAGATACCAAAACATGACAAATATGGACTACAACTATGAGTCATGATCAACAGGAACAAGATTCTACATGGCATAAATGACTATCTGCTCAGAAGAATATGAAGAATCTACCCACTGAGGATGGGAGGAGCCAGAAACTCCAAGTACCTATCTTTTCCCAGAGGCACTAGGGGATGGAGCTGAGAGGAGTGAATGAAGCCTGCACAGGAGTACCATCAGAGACAGGAGACCTTGAAAGGAACATGGCGTGCTAGGTGCCTGGGCAAGCAACGATGATGTAGGTTTAGGGGTATGACTCATCTTGTAGAGTGCTTGCCTAGTATGCTTGAGTTTAGAGTTCAGACCTCTAGTGCTATACAATTAGGGCATGGTGGTATACCATATATTCCTAGCTCTGAGCTGGTAGAGGCAGGGAAATCAGAAACTCAAGTTCATCCTCAGCTATATAGAGAAATTAAGGCCAGCCTGGATTACTTGACACTCTTTCAAAAAGGATAAAGAAGAAAAGGAGAAGAACGGGGAAAAGGATCAGGACAAGAAAGAGAAGGAAGAGGAGGAGAATAATTAAAACAAAACAAAACACAAAAACCTCCTCCCTTCTTGTCCTCCAGCGTCTTTCAGTCTAGAGTACAATGCAGCACAGACTTCAGGTTAGCACCTATAAGAGTTTTACATGAATCATGTCCATCATCTCCCACAAGGCCTCATCTAGGGAAGATTGAAAGGAATAAAGAAAGGAATTAAAGAAGTGACAGAAAAGAGAAGAGATGAAGGAAGGGAGGAAGAAGAAAAGGAAGGAATCTGTGTAACCTCAGGAACTTACAGTGAAGAAATTGATGTTGCAATAAAGAAATCCTCTTGAAGGACAATTCATACCAAATACAATGGTCACCGCATTGACTACACATTATGAAAGCACTAAACTTTATGCAACAATGGAAAATAAGAGCCACATAATCTCTTTAGGCCAGGGTCCTTGAAATTGATGCAGCCCCAAAAGGAAAAGCAAAGAAGTAGGAGGTCTATTTTGCTGTTACTGGAATGTTAAAACAAAACCGCTCCTCAAGGTCTGTTTCATTTACTTTATAGACACAAAATGCTGCAGTGGTTTGCATGGAAAGCACAGCTCATCCTGCTATGTTTGCAGCAGTCATTGAAATGAGTCTATGTAAATCAGGATTTGTGTAAGCAGACACTCATTCCGACTGCTTAAACTACTTCATTCACTTTGAAGAAAATGACTTCACGCAGAGTTGCCATGCCATTTCCCAAGTTCCCCATTGTTAGTGAACTTTTTAACAACCATAGCATATTGTACAATGTCCTCATACCTCCAGGGTCCTCTGTTTCTGAAAAATGCAGTGCTGGGATGCCAGCTAAGGAGAGGCAAGGCATGCAGCCTAGCCTAACCTATAACAAAGAACAAAAATAACCCTGGTTTCATAGGTGTGCCACAAGGCAGAGGCAATCTGTCAAACCCCTGCCCATGGAACAGCTCTCATCCTAGATTGTATTGCACATGTCCCAAGATGAGAAACTGTCTGACAATCTTCCTGGTCCATCTTCTCCTGACAAGGACACCTGAGTGATGATCCTACCAAACCCACACACATGGTCATTACACAAGATACAGCAGAACTTTTGGATAGACTGCCCCATGAACTCATTTATTCACTCACTTAGAAAATATTTATTAGACACCCAAGTATCAGTGCCTGTGCAGAGAGCTAGGACTCAAAAGTAGAAACAAAGCACGAGAAAGAGAACTCTCTCAAGTAGGTTTCTGTCTAGAATGTGATGGAACATGGGATTCAGGTTTGCATGCAAAATTCTAGTTCACTTTGTTCCAGTAGTATTTCACTGGGACACTACTTCTTTGCCTGTTATGTGCTATTAATAGCATGTCCTACATCTGGTGGCCTTTGAGAGAATGACTAAGTTAGCGATCTCAAAGTATGTAGGCAAGGTTGGGCACACAATGCTTAAAACATCTAAAAGATTTTAAACCAGGGTAGATACTAAAGCTTTTGATTGCTTATGAATGAAGGAATGAAATAATTCAGTCCCACAGACATCAGAGTTCACAGGACAATTCCAAGGCCCTATTGTCACCATGTCCTCTTGTAGGGGACATCATGTGTTCTTGGGCAGTAGAAGTGATAGAAGGGATGGGAGGGGGAGAAATGCCTCTGTCAAATTGTCAGAGTGCACCTAGTTTGTCTCCTTGGTATAGTCACCTTCTAAAGGCCACACCTCTTAATACTGTTTACATTGGAGATTAACTTCTAACATATGCTCCCAAGAGAATCAAAACACATCAGCCTCTGTGACAAGTAGAGGGCTTCAGGGCTTTGGAAAGATCATAGTGAGTGGGTGTAAGTAAGGGTGAGAATAGAAGCTCAGAGCTAACATAACAGACACCTAAATTACCAAAGCTCTTGAGAAACTTCTAGAGCAGTGGTTCACAACCTGTGGGTCTTGACCCCTACAGGGGTACCGTATCAGAGACCTTGCATATCAGCTTATAGTTGGAACATAACATAAGGAACTGTACTAAAGTACTGCAGCATTAGGAAAGTTGAGAACTGTTGTTCTAGAGTCCTGGAATCCTCTATCATGAGCCTCATCTCATGCTTTTATTACCTTAGAAATTCACTTTCCTACCCGAAATACGTGGGTACCAGCTTCTTCTGAGAAGCTAGATCCTTTTAGCTTCTATAAAACCCTGCAATCAAAACTCCTAAGTTCAAGCAGAGGTAATTTTTCAGGCTTTTGCTGCTCTTGGCACTTGATTTCCGTGAGTAACCTGACTTTAGTACTAGAGGCACAGCCAGAGATGTTGCCAGTGCTGTCTGTCGTCCAGTGGAAATGGGGAAGGTGTAACTCTCAGAGATGGAGTCATCTGACCGGTGCGAGGTAGAGATAAGCATGTAGGTTTGAATCCTATGTCTAACGACAACTGTACTACATTGTTCTGATTAAAAAAAAAAAAAACAGAAAACAAAAAACCAACAACAAAAATCTCCAGGGAATGGAGAATTGGGCATTCAGTTTTGTACAAAGAGATAGTACATGTCACCTAAATTTATTCTGAGTGCCATTGGCCATCTCCTGAATTCCAAAGTACTTTTCCCACTAAAAAGACATGGTGCCTAAAATCCTACCATTCTGGTTCAGTTCTTTAGGCTTGGCTATTAAGGTGCACTATTTCTTATCTACTCTTTCAGGATTACTGTTCAAAACTCCTCTGTGCAATTCGACCCAGATCAAACCAATGACCATCACCTGCCCTTCTCCATGCAACATCTGTTGAGTTTCTTGTCTGACACATCCATAACCCCATCTCATGACAACCACCGATAACACTGAATAGGCACCTCTTGAAATCATAAATTTCTTTGCACTTAGCAATGTTCAATAAATCTTTTTAAAATGCATACAGAATACACATATCAAGAACAATGCACTGTATTGGTTTACTGTGATTACAATGTTTTTTTTTTAACCTTTTACAAATTGCATATTTTAAGGTAAATGGAGAGTTGCATTTACCATTTACGTTTGCAACTATGGCATGCCTCCATTCATTTACTAAGTTGTGACACATTAAATATTATCTGAATGTTTGAGGAGGGATGGTTAATCTTATCCAATTTAGAGCCTTTCAACACTTGTAAAATGAGTCCAGGGGAAATACCAGGCATGCATTGTGAGCGAAGAAAGGACACTCCTAGGCGTTACAATTAAAAGGGTGCTGTGTAGGGGGAGTGGGACAGAATAATTGGGTAGTGTGTTTAAAAAATATAATTGTAGGAAGTGAGTGAATGTAGAGCTATGATTTAAAAGGTAGTAATTGAACGGTAACAACTAATCTATAATGAGCCTGCTTTAAAAAAAAAAGTCCTAAATTCTTAAACAATAGTTTAAAAAGAAAAACAAATTAAAAGTCTTTCGGTTCAGACATATTATTTAAGTTCCATAAAGTTTTGTTTGTTTGTGTTCAGCTTATTATTTGTCTTATAGACACGGGGATGGATGCTAAAGATGTTTAAGATCACAACTCTAGTAAACAGAGTGGGAGCCAAATCAAATCGTCGTGGCTTTTCACAAGTCAAAGAAAATTGAGAATAAGTAGAAACCAGGCAGAAAATATGTACAGGGAAAGGCCCCATTAGGAAGTAAGAGCTCCCCAGATTCTTTGATCTGGGAGGGCAACTGACTTAGTGAGAGAATAGCGCTCCAAGGAAAGCCACAGGTGGGGACAGGGAACAGGATTAGGTCGCCCAGAGGAGCTGGCCGCTGCTATTCTTACCGCCTCTCTTCCGGAAGTCAGGAAACCCAACGCCACTTGACCTCCTGCGGCTGCCATAGAATCCCGTTGCCATGACTCCCTAGTTGCGTCCCTACACTCTCAGAGGCACAGCTGCGAGGGCGGAGGGGAATCCTGCCGGTTTCCTTGTTTCCCTGACCAGAGATCCAAAAAAGCGCCATGGGCCGAAGTAAGCGACCCTCACCCTCGGTTAGCTTAGCACCCTCTCCCTATTGCCAGCCATTTCCCCCTCCTCCTACCGCAAGACCAGCCCTCAGGTGCCTCAGCTGCTCCAGGCTCTCTGATGTCTGCCCAGTATCCCTAAGATCCTCTAGAGATCCCTTAGGTCTCTTTGGGTCTGCTTAAGACCCCTGAAGTCCCACCATGACTTCTCATTATCCTATAGGTTCCCTTAAATTCTTTCAGGAGTTCTTGGGTCCCTTCAAGTCCCTTAAGTCTCGTCAGGTTTCTTCAGGTCCCCTCAGGTTCCTTATGTCCTCTCAAGTACCTGCCATATTCTCCACTTGCCACTGGCCAGCAGCTAGCCAGTCTATAAAGTGGGTTCCAGGGAGACAGGGGATTCAGGAAGACCTGGTGGCTCAGCCTTAGCACATGACTGGTTAGGCTGTGAAGTCCTTCTGTTTGCCACCGAATAAGATACTGCTGCCTAACGGAGGACAACAATTTCAGGGCCGTGGTTTGATACACACCCTTCTCTAGGGCCATCCTAAGAGCCCTATGGCTTTGCTCTGAAACTCTCCTCTGTGCGATGATTAGTTTATGTCAACTTAATGCAAGCTAGAGTCCTCTGAGAAGACAGAATCTCAATTAAGGAGTTGTGTTTATCCGATTGGTCTATAGGCAAGTCTGTGAAGGTATTTTCTTGATTAATGTTTGATGTGGGAAGGCTTGGCCCACTGTGGATGATACCACCTGTAGTCTGGGAGTTTTGAGTTGTACAAGAAAGCAAACTGAGCAGGCAGGCCATGGAGAGCAAGACTGCAAGCATCATTCCCCCATGGCTTCTGTTTTAGTTTCAACCTCAAGATTCCTGCGTCAAGCTTCTGTTCTGATTTCTCCCAGTGACAGATCATGATCTGGGAGTTATAAGGTGAAATAACCCTTTCCTCTTCAGGTTAGTTTTGGTCATGGTGTTTATTCACAGCAACAAAAACAAATTTGGACACCCCTGCTCTTCCTTGAACAGCTTTCTGCTTGCTAAAATGTCTTCAGTTTTCTAGAAGAGTTTATGGTAAAGCTATGTTTCCTTAAATGGTTGGTATGGTTTATCTGTGGAAACATCTGTGTCTAAATTCTCTTTGCTAGAAGGCTTGTTACTCCACAGCTAGCTTCTTGAGATGACTGACAGCTCCTTAATCTACCCTTGTATTTTTAATGAGCTTGGTAGTTTTCATTTTATCAAATAATTAACATATGTTCATTAATTTTTAGGGGATGCACATAATATTTATAATATTTGCTGTAACTTTTAATGTTTGTTTAGTAGATTGTATAATATATATACTATATATATGTGTATATATGTAATATTGTCTACGTACTTTAATGTTTGTACAGTAGGTATATTATCTCCTATTACAAAAATTGGCAATTTATTCCATCCCTTTTTCTGTTAAGTCAGAATAAAGTTTACAAATTTCATTGTCTTAACTCATCAGCTTTTATTTTTCCTAATTTTTCATGATTTGTCATTTGATTACTGTTAGAATCTTTATTACTTACTTTATTCTATTTTGAATTTGATTTCTCCTTTCCATGTACCTTAAAGTGGAAGCTGATGTCACGTCTCTGCTCTATATCTTTCTGACTATGGATGCTCAATGCTATAAATTTTCCTCCCAGACATGTCTTAACAGTGTCTCCAATGAAGCCATTCTGCTCAAAACACAAATTTGCTTCTTTTTGTTTCTGATGTTTTATAAATAACACACACACACACACATGTATATATTATAAATTATATAATGCATGTATATTATTATATATATACATATATATATATATATTTAATCATATATCTATAGTATAGAGTTTAGTTGGTGTAGTAGTTTGGGAATGTGAGTTCTAAACAGGACCCATCACTTCTGGAATCTCTGTTGCTCTTATGTTTTAGCCTGATTCTGGTACTCAGCTTTCCTGGACCTATTGTTTCAAGATAAAAACCTCCTATATACATCCAATTCCTTCTCCTGGTCTCCACACTTAGCTTTTAATAGTCCATTTGGATTTCTTATCCTTTCCATGGCAGCTGTGTTTAGTCAGAACACTTACATGGAACTGGCCTTTAAATGACATGCCTGAGAGGTCACACTCACTATGGCATTTTGTTTCATTGAATTCCCCCACTGTTCAACACCAGAGAGAGCTTCACAAATGCACAGCATCGGTGAGCCCAACACTGCCTGTGTACCACTGAATGCCAGTACCAGTGTCCATGTTGCCATTCTGGCAGTAGATTTGAATTCAAACCTGCATTTTAGCTAGCATATGATTTCATGGGCCACTATGGCTATCATTACTTCCAGATTTGGCTTCCCTAGAAATAAGCTTCTCACACTTAGTATGCTAGAGATTTACTCTGAGAAATTCTTAGGGTAGGGAGTCAAAGAAAGATTGAGCAAGGTGGACAAAAGAAGTCTCCGATAGTCAACCCCAGGGGCTTCAGACTTGCAGTGGACCTTCTGAATTTCTCACACTGAGATAAAAGACTGTGCCTCAACAGCCCTTACCAATCTCATCCACTTATGGACTTTTGTGAACAGACATTAGCTGGGTCAGGAGGTGAGGCAACTTGAAGGAACGTGAACAACTGAGGACCAGCAGAGTTCCTGGCTGCTGATGGAATTCATCTGTTAATTTAGAAGAGGATGAAGGGGAAACCAGGCAACACATTGTATTATCCAAGATGGCCTGGTCCCCTTTACTAATTTGCTTGTCTGGCAAACATCTACACACACTTCAAGGTTCAGGTCTCTCATCCATGTAGTCTCTTCTGACCTCCCTTCTTTGACTCAGTAGCTCAACCCACATTTTCTGAGTTCTCCTGCCATGGTTCTTGGTGCTTTTTAAATACAACAGTCGTATCAACAGTCCTTAATGGTATCATTGGATTAGGAATCAGTATGGATCCTGATGCTTGTTAAGTCTGTAAGAAAAAGCACATGTGTTATCTTGAAAATCCTAATAGAAAAATAATTAGATACTATGAGGCAAACTACTTATTTGTAATTCCATGTTTCTATTAAGTATCTTTAATGTCATGTATATATGTATATATACATGTATGCACACGTGTGTATTTGCAATGTGTTTCAAGATGTTTGAAAAATCTGTGAAGTCTGCTGTGAACATATTGGTTGATTTTTGTTTAGTCCAGCAAGAAAGACAGAGCTATTTTCAAAACACGATAAAAAACATAAAGGAATGACCAGGATGTGATAGTTCATTCTTAGAATCCTGGACTTTACTTGAGAAGCTGAGGCTTATGGAAGGATTGTCATGAGATCTCGGATAGCCAGTACTACATAATAAATGTCAGGCAGCTTCGGCTGCAATGTGAGACACTAAATCAGGAGAGCAAACAAATCCTAAAAGAACAAGTACTAAATTGTTTTGGCTTTGGAGTTTTGTCAAATTTTACTGAGTATCTTGAAAACATTTGCATAAGTAAACATGTTAAGACATGCTTTCGTAGCTCAGAAGCTTTATTCTGTTTCACACTGTACCCCAGTCAGGTCGTGTGTGTGTGTGTGTGTGTGTGTGTGTGTATGTGTGTGTCTATGTGTCTGTGTGTGTCCTTGTGATGTGTTCATGTGTATGTGTTTTCATATGTGTATGCCCTAGCATGTTCAGGTCAAAGATCAGCCTCAGAGTTTGCTCCTCACCTTCCCCTTTGTGGAAGACAGGGTGTCCTTGTTGTTTGTCAGGCCAACTGATCTGTGAGTTTCCAAGGCTCCTCTTGTCTGCATGCCCCATCTTCCTTTAGGAACACTGATTGCAGACATGTGCTATTTCATTTGAGTTCTGGGGATTCTAGTTCACATCCTCATGTTTCCATATTATGTGCTTTACCCACTAAGCCATCTACTCAGGCTGCCCAAGGTCATTTTGCAGATACATGATAAAGATTTAAGAGGCCCAGTCTGGATAATCAGTATTAATTCAACCTTGGAATTCTTCGGTGCCCTGCTTTAATGATGTAAGTATTTAGAGCTGTCAATATCTTTCAGTGTTCCCTCTTTCCTGCAGGAATGCAAGCATCAGTGAGGACCACCTTCCAGTAGGCCATGTTTAAGTTCCATCGGAGGTTTCTGGTTTGTTACTTGTGGTTTTCTGAATTTCTGATTGAGAAAGCAGAAGCAGCATTTCATGTGGCATGGTCTCTATACTATCCAATACATGATGCAGCACTGTTGCTCTTGAAACTGTTGCACGGTGAGGTTGTCAGTGCTACCGAGGAATTTTTAGGTCCTCGAATGAGCTCACGTAAACACAGTACTATATTTCTGGTGTAGGACTTTCTGAAGGTGGGCAGTGTTGCTTGGAGATAAAGAATGCACGATTAAAGCTAGGTGCCATGGCTGCCTGTGGTGTCACATGCCTTAAATTCTGGCATTCAGGAAGCTGGGCAAAGAGGTAGAGGCACATAGGTTTCGGTAAATTCAATGCCAGCCAGGTCTACAAAGCAAGTTCCAGAACAGCCAGGGAAACTGCACAGCAAAACCCTGTCTCAAAACAAAAACAAACAAAAAACTACCACCAATAACAACAATAACAAAAATCCAAGTGGTATGTTTTGAGCATTGGCAAGTGAAAAACATCCTATTCCTTTTTTTTTCTTTTTTTTATTGGATATTTTATTAATTTACATTTCCAATGTCATCCCCTTTCTCTATTTCCCCTCCCTATAACCCCCATCCCATCCCCCTCCTCCTTTTTGCTTTTACACCATTTTAATTACATGCATATATTAAGGTCAGTTCTAGGTTGAGGGTCTAGCAATACAATAGATGCAAATAGTAAAGGAACAGAACATCGTATTCCTGTTTCTGTAAATTATAGCTTTCCACTTAGTACTGTTTTCACTTTTTAAATTTTTTACCTTTTCTCATCAATATCAAGACATTTGCACATGGAAAAAAATCTAGGTTGAATGTAAAATTGCAAAATTCCTTCACATTTAAAAGGATAAAACACTATCTTCTCCATTCGCCACATAGAAATTCTTTACATCTCTTCTCAGGGGCTGAATCTAGGTTTCGCACTAATATTTGCCATTACAGGTAAGACAGTATTATGTAACAGTTTCCTGAGAGCCAGAAGACAGTAGGCCATGTAGCAGTTGGCCTATTATGAACCTGTTCAGTATTTTGACTGGCTTGATCCTGTGCAGGAGGTCACAACTGCTTTAGGTGATGAGCACAACGACCTTATCATGTCCAGAAGTCAACATTTTACAGCTTTCCTTCTCATCTACCAGCTACAGCTCTTACAGTCAGTCTGCCTCCTCTTCCGTGATGTATCCTGAGCCTTGGATGCCCCACTAGATGCCCCCACCCCATGCACATGTGTGTAGCACTAATTGGATGCAGGGTGTTTATTAACAACAAAATAAGAGGGCATTATATTTCAAGGACTATAGAGTGGTGCTACTGGGAAGACTTAGAGGTAGTGGTGGATGGGTATAATCAAAATAAATTATAAAATGTATGAAATTCCCAATTAATACATAAAAATTGTCCCGCGCAACCTCCCGCCAGCAGGAAAGACGCGGCACACTCAGGATCCTTCTGCAGTATAAGCTTTAATGCATCTTGAG
>NW_021604669.1:7933103-7952490 GCF_004785775.1 Grammomys surdaster
CAGTAGTTCCTTCTCAGAAACACTTTTGTTCTGATCATAACTGTGAGGATCTTCCTCTCTGTGTGATTGGTTTCCATGCTAAAAGAGTTTACTTCATCCTGCCCATTTAAATTGATAGCAATGCTTACCATGTTAACTCTTGCACATAGGAAATAAGGATAAACATCATTCCTTCCTAATATCTATCCACAATGCTAAAAGGGAAAATTTGACAACCATATCCTGACAACCTGCTTTACTTATATAATAGCACAATGATATGACTTTCTTATATTTTGGGAGATGCAGCAAGAGAAGAATTTTTTCGTGCCAGTATTCCATCCTCTCAGCCTTCAGGGCTGGAAAAAGGGGAGAAGACTTTGAGGCAGCAGAGCTGGAGGAGGTAGTGATGCTGTTAAGCAGCCAGGTTACCTGAGTGGGCTGTGTAGATGCTCATGGATCAAGTGACACTTAAGACGCTGCCAGGATTATCACGCACACATTTGACTTCACCATGGGTAGCAACTATCAGTGTTCATGTATGCACATGAAAAGTTGGGTTATGTATTCATGTATACATCAAGCTAAGCCTCAACCAGAATTTGGGGACAAGTAATGGCTCAGCAAGCTATAAACCAACCTGTTAAATAAAGTACAAGTTCTGTCCCTGAGAAGTATAGTTTCATACAACCCAAAGGGTACATTTAATATAACTTTTCAGACTCCTTGAGAGTCTTTGCTGTAGTGTAGAAGCTCAGGGAGAGCTGGTCCTCTGGTTCACTTCTCATTTCTCTTTTTTTTCCTGTCTGCATCCCTGATTCTTTCTTTATGCTGTGCTCACTCTAGCCTGTATATCCAAGTCATCCATGTATCAAGCAAGCAGGTGCTCCTTGAAAACTGAATATCAGGGATGCAAACCTGTGCATAGTCTGTTATGTAAATGATCCTGGGAAGTGGTTAGTGAGAAGCAGATATGGGACTACTTAGATAACAAATGTTATTGTTCTATCTCTAGGCTTGGTCTAAAGAAATGACATGACTTCTGGATGTGGACATTTTCTTGGTTCATGGACTTCAGGCCTAATACTAGCACACCCTAAACAACCCATTCCCTCCTGTGGGTTTCTAGGTCACAGATACACCATTAGGCACTTGAGAGTCAGTGCTAAGCATCATGCATTGTGTTGTAACTTCTCTACTTTTATTCCCCAATGTTCTGCTAAGGAAGTGTCATCTTGGGCCACCCTCCCTTCTCCCATTGGAAGATGCAGAGAGTTCAGCACATTGCAAACAAGAAGTCGAGTTCATATGTGTTTTTATCTTTTTAAAAAGACAAAAAATATATCCGTCTTTTGGAATATAGCATGGAGATGTGCCAGCTGATAGTGCCATGGGAAACTTGTCTTAGCTGAATAAGACTGTATTTAGGAGCTGGTTGAATGCCCAGGGTATCCTACTTGTTCACGTAGGAGGTAGTGTCACATAGTCATTAAGAATAAGTGCTCTGCTAAATTCAATGTCCTATTTCTAGAACTTGGTGAAATTTCTTCCAGATTCTAATAGTATAAAACCTGGGTATGCTATAGAATATCATTCAAAGAATATTTTAATGTCATGTATATATGTATGTCATGTATATATAACTTGGTTAGTTACTCTCAATCCAAACATTTTTTTACATACAAAATGCAAAGGTGTCTAGGAAGGTGGGAAGAATGGACTCCATTGTTCCATTTCAGAAACAAGGACAAGCCAACAGGTGTTTCAATGTTGTAAGAGATTCTGTTTGCCTGTAGCTGTTGAAGTTAAATCCTGATTCTGCCTCCCAACTCCATGCTCTCAGAAATTAGACTCAGACTCAGATTGTATTTACAAATACCTTGGTCATATAGTTAGGTTACTCTCTGACTAGATCATAACTAAAGATACTCATTTATTTTAACCTACATTTTGCCATGTGGCTAGTTACCCGAGCTCAGGTACCATGTTTTCATGCTTCCGTCTCCTCATCTCTTTTATGACTTCTCTCCCTGCCTTCTCTCACAGAATTATTTCTCCTATCAGCCCAGATGAAACATAGTATAACTCAGGATTATTGATAGAAAATTAGATTTTAATATCATAGAGGGTGGCTATCTGCCAAGCTCTTAGGCTGTTTAAGGCTTATTGCAAATAATAAAAGTTGTGTGTCTTTTATTCAGGACTGGGCATCTCCTACTATCAAAAAGGCTCTGTACATTTCACAAACTTCTATTTGTTTTCCTTGGGCAGTAAAAATTTTAATAGTTGAAGTTGTACATCTCAACATGTGGCAGAAGTACTAATCCCTGAAGCAGACCCCTATTGAATGCTTGCAAAGATAAGCACTATGTCTCTGTGACATAATGAAGGTGTTATCCCTTCCAGCTCACTCAGATGCTAGCACTGGATGGCTGGAGTAAAGAACTTGTCTTTTGATATGTTTGACTAGGCGGTCGATTCTCATAAAACATTCCACCATTTTAGATACGTTTAATCTTATCTGGGTTTGTTCGTTTGCACCTCTGTTGTTCATAGCTTCACTTAAATCTTTACCCCAAAACATCCTGTGTGAACAACAGTCTACCCAGATGCATCAACCCTTTGTGGTTTAGTGTGAAAATGAGAAACTACTGGTATTTATCTATTATAAGATTAAAAAGTTGATGGATGGATACAACCATATTACAATTGAAAGTTTTGTAATTTTTCATGTGTACACAACAGATCAAGTTTCCAAGCAAATGAGTTTTGCTCTTCTTGTAAGTAGTTATCTGGGATCTTGGTTGTTCTTTTCTTTATCTGAAGTTCTAAATGAGCAATTATTGGTTAAGTGATGAATGGCCTTTCTTACTGGATGCTGAAAGAAATTTTTATGTCTTGTCCTTTGTCAGTGAGATTGTGATCCAGTTGCTCTCTCTGTCTTAGATCCATTAGTGGATCTTATCCAGTTTGGCCTGGTGCCATCAGGAGAGGCTATATTTGTGTTCTTACAGCTGTCAACTGTCAATTCCTCCTCCATCTATGCAGCAAAACTGACACAGATATTAAACAGGCAAAGACAAATGAGACTAAAGGCTTTACTGTGTCTCTTTTCTTTCCCTCAAATCATGGCTCTGCACAGACCCCAGGAGGTGGGCAGCAAGCAGGGTTTTTCTAATCTCTCTCTGTCTGAGAACTGCTTGGGCCTGAAGAATCAATGCTTGGCTGCAAAGAGTCTTCAGCTTGTTAATAACATAATAACCTGATACAGAACAATGGGAGTGGGAATATAATATGCCGCAACATTTCTTTCAGTCACAGAAGATCTTATTCGGCGGAATGCTGAGCACAATGACTGTGTCATTTTTTCCCTGGAGGAACTCTCCTTGCATCAGCAAGAAATAGAAAGGCTAGAACATATTGACAAATGGTGCCGGGACTTAAAAATTCTCTATCTTCAAAATAACCTCATTGGAAAAATTGGTAAGTCTCATTCATTTTTTTCCTCATGACTTTTTTTTTTTTTTTATCATTTGAGCAGGAGACCTTTGAAAAAACAACTGAATAAAAAGGCCACAGGGAAAGAGAGGCAACCACCTCTTAGTAGCTGTTTGCAGATTATACCCCAGGGCACCCTTTGTGTAGTTGGCCCTGGCATCCAGAGGGATGTTTTTATGGAATTGGAAGCAGAGTTAAGTGTGAGGTGCATATAATCTCCTGCCAGTTTTCAAAGTGGGAGGATATGAGTCATGCATTCCACAGCTATACATCTCTCTGCAAAACTGGAAAAATCATGTCAGGATTTAAAAGTCCTTGTCATATATGTATACCAATAATTTTTATTTTTTTGGTTTAAAAAGTCACAGATGCCCAAACTTGTAAGCAACCAAGATATCCTTCAGACAACTATGCTACATCCATGAAATGGAATGTTATTCACAGCTTAAAAGAAATTACTACTGAGGCATGAAAACAGAGGAATCTTCAATGTACATAACTGAGAGCAAGCAACCAATAAGCAAAAGCTAAGCCTACATGAGTCTAACTGACATTCTGGAAAAGACAGAAGTATAAAAACCACAAAAAGATCAGTGCTTTACAGGACCTACTAGTAATTAACAATGGATAGTCAGAGCATGTAGGATAATGTGGATACATGTTTGTTTGATGAGATACACACAACATATATAATACCAAATGCAGCTGATCTCAACCAGTTTACCTTTGGTAAACCTCTTATCTCCAAAAATAGTTACATTATTATTCACGACAGTGGCAAAATTACTGTCATAAAGTAGCAACAAAAATAATTTTATGGTTGGGGGGGTCACAACATGAGAAACTGTATTAAAGGGTCATAGCATTAGGAAGGTTGAGAAACACTGACCAAGAAGAAATGTGTGGATGATGATATGTCAAAGTAGGCTTATCAGTTTTGATGAGTCTGCCACTTTCGGATATGTTGAAATAATTAAATAAAATCGGATTCTGGTCAAGCCGACTATCTAGGCTGCAGTGGCTCTGCCTAGCTCAGCTTCCGTGTTTCTCGGCTGGAGGCCACGTGCGCGCCACAGCTAGAACTGGCCTGCCAGAAACACCAGCCCTGCCACCCACGAGACGTCAGCATGGGAGATGGCTCAATCTCCCACTCTTGTCTCTGCAAGGCTGGGCATTGCCTAGACCATCCCACCATCCACGTGGACCCATTAGAAAGATGAGACTCTAATGCTTAAAGATTAATCAAAGACTTATATATTTGGTAATGATCAGTAACAAGATACCCATGCAATCAGAAGTGTAACACAATACCCAACCTAGATATACCAACTACCTTTGACTGCTACAGACACATGAACATCAACCTCCATCTCCTCGCTATCTCTTTCTCCTCTCTTGTCACCTAGCTCCTCTTCCTTTTTCCTCCTCTCCTCCTTACTCCTCCTCTTCTTCTTCCTCTCCTAACTCCTCCCACCTTAGTTCCTCCTACACGGATAAGGTATTAATAGCATTGGGGACCAGCGATTGGGGTTGTGCTGGGAAAGAATGAGGTATTTAAGAGCTGTAAGTTATGGTCAGTTTTTCTATGAGGACAAATTTGCTCTGAAAAGTATATATTTTTAAATGTCTGTCAGAGAACCACACACTATGTTAGTTCAGTTATGCCATAGTGTTGAGTACAAGGTATTGTTATCAGTTTGGTGCATTAAGATGATTTTAGTTTGGAATGGAATTGACAGGTAAGTGCAGAAGTCATGGGGAAAAAAGATCAAACTATTAGTATTGTAACTGATGATCTTAGTTCCTGTTCTATTTCTGTTAAGAGATACCATGATCAGGGCAACTTATAGAAGGAAGAGTTCACAGGGAGCTGGTTTACAGTTTCAGAGGGTTCATGACCATCATGGTGATGTCATAACAGCGGACAATAAGGCATGGTATATAAGCTGAAAACTTACATGTTGAGACAATAGCTATATGGGCAAGAGAGATACATGGGTAAAGGCATGGACTTTTGAAGTCTTGAGGTCTATTCCCAATGACACAGCTTCTCCAACAAGGCCACACCTCTACCAAGGCCACACTTCTTTATCCTTCTACTCTTCCCAAACAGTTCCACCAACTGAGGACCAACCATTCAAACATATAAGCCAATGGGGACCATTCTAATTCAAACTGTTACACTGATAAAACTATTAGAAGAATGTAATACACACTATTAAGTAGATAGACTTAGTAATACTACCCTCAGGGTAAATCTCTCTGTTACTGGGTAAGCTGAGCAGCCACAGTTTTCTCCTGCCCAAGTAGGTTCATATTTTATGGCAGGAGGGAGCTAGATCATTTGTTCTCTGGCAGGAACATCCTAGAAGAAAAGAAAGAAGGAAGGAATGTAGGAAGGGAGGGAGGAAGGAGATACTGTGTATGCCCAGTTTCTTCTCCCAATTTTCCCATTGGATAAATTGATCTTTTCTTGTCTCCTGCATTCCTCCTTGCCCTAACAACAAGTTAAGAGGCAGAAAAAGGGTGATCTACAGAGTCATTTAATGGGGTCCTGCCATAAAGGAACAAATGGAGAGTCACTTCTTAAAGCAACTCTGCCTTACTTGTAAAAGCAAGCATGGGCTCTGGCATCAGGTAGACTTGTCTGTGAACCCTTTGTCTGTCCCTTATTTTTGATCTGTGTGAAAATAAGCAAGTCAGTTAAGCTGACCAAGACTGAGTTGGCTTATTTATAAACCAGTGCTAACAGCACTTACTGTAACAAGGGATGCAGGATGGCATAAGATGGTTTGAGGATTATTGTGCTTAAAATGAGTTAAGTGTTTAATGATGAAAGCTGCCAAGATATGTATGCCATTACTTAGCCCAGGCTGTCCTG
This sequence comes from Grammomys surdaster, assembly GCF_004785775.1. NCBI lineage: Eukaryota > Metazoa > Chordata > Mammalia > Rodentia > Muridae > Grammomys > Grammomys surdaster. The sequence continues at coordinate 7,939,462 of NW_021604669.1, forward strand.
GTTAGCCAACCAAAGCCAGAGGGAGAGGAGAAAAGTGAGTAATACTGGAGGAATAGCTGGAATTAGTTGAGATAGAGACAGTGCCACCTCTGGAGTCCAGGAGTGAGTGTTGAGGTAATAGTTAACTTTTCAGGGATGTGGAGAGGTTCTCAACAGGAGGCAGTTAGCTATGGCTGGAGACATTTTGGTTATAGATGTGTGTGCATGCATACATGTCCTACCCTAGCAGAAGACAGGAATACTACTGCAGGACAAGAATTATCCAGCTCAAAACATTAACATTACCAAGGCTGAGAAAACCTGGTAGCATGCTGTGGATAATTGGAAATTTGTTAGAAGATTATAAAAAGCCCAGATTTGCAACATTTTGGGAAGATTTAGTAAAACTATGTATTTCCTCACGTAAATATTCTTGGTGTCTTTTGCTTTACCAGAAAGTGGAAACTCTGACACACTGTTCAATTAAAAAGGCAGTTAGATTAAAAACCACCAGCTTTTATTCATGGGCACTTTGCAGAACCGTGCTAATTGTACAGATCTCAAAAGAGTTCCCGAAATTTTAATCTCCACAGCTGGGTCCATCACAATTACTAATTAGCAGCATAGTATTTCAGGCCTTTTCAGGGCTGTGAGAAAGCTTAAATTTTTGCTTCCGAAGTATTCTTAAATTAAACACTCTTTTAAATTCTAATAATGGGATTTTTCAATGCTGCTCCACCCATAGGCATTTAGGCATGTGTTTAGCAAGGGAAAGTACTTCTCTAGGATCCACACATGCTGTCCTACCATTGAGGTGGAAGTTTGCAAAGCAACTCCCTTTCCTAGAGCTCCCTGGCTCACTCAGTGGGACAGATGGGCTGTGGGAGGAAGGCTCTGCTCAGCTATGAAGCAAGTGTGAGCTAAGGACCATCTGGGGGTCCCACTAGAGTACAGAGCCTGGGGGTGGGGTAGCCACCAGTGATCTGCTCTCCCAACATCTCTCTTGTGGGCATTGTAAGGATGGGGGGGGGTTGCAGGCATTGATGCACAAGTCTCTTTCACCTGAATAGAGATTTGGTCAACCAGAAGTCTATGGTCCTGCTTGTGGCATTCGGAAACATTGGCTGGCACAGTAATTTGGGTTTGAGCTCTCAAACTTCTTACAGGCTGCTAAAGAGGGAACTTATAGAATCTTTGCCCATCTTCTGACTAGTTTGCTCTCTGCCTCTTGGGGATTTAACTGAGGAAATTCCACTTGTACAACTCTTACATTGATTTCCACTGGGTGATTCCAGCATTTGAGGGCTATGCAAATAACAAAGGTAGGGAGAAGAGTTCTTTGCAAGCCAAGTATCCCATTGTGGGGTGGCAATTTTAAAAGGAATGATATTTTTGTTCAGGATGTAGATGAGACATCCTGCCTTTCCTGATCACTGGCACACAGGAACCTCTAAGTATGATGGTGACTGAGTGCTCAGAGACTCTTTTGTTAACATTAGTACCACTTGAGTAGTTTAATCACTAAGAGAAGCCTAATTCATCCTGAGATGGACTCAAGGCATTGAGAACTATCTATTGTATATATATATATATATATATATATATATATATATATTTAAGTTTAAATGAACTGTGAATAGTGCTTAGTGCAATGATAGTAAGTCAAGCTTGCTACTCATAATATCTCAGAGGACCTGGGAGAGCATCATTGCTTAGGTGAGACAGGGACAGGGATGCCATCTTTCTTTTTTTGTCTCAAATCATTCTTCTTTTTAAGGTAAAGTGTAATGATTTAGTTCACAGCTCTGGAATCTTCTGGCTCTACCATTTAATCTTGGATATGTGCATTAATTCTGTATATATTAACATATGAATGTGTATACAGGCACGTACACACACACAGACACACACACAGACACACACACACACACACACAGAGAAAGAGGTGGGGGGGGACTGTGAGATGGCTCAGTGCGTAAGATGCTTGCCTCCAAGCCTGATGACCTGGGTTCAACCTCCAGGATATACATGGTGGAAGGAGAGACCTGACTCCCACAAGTTGTCTTCTGATTTCCACATATATCCTGTGACACATTCATTCATACCCATGCATTTGCCCACAATACATAAAATGTAATTAAATGGCTTTTAAAATGTAATATAGGTGAAATACCTAGAATATGATATGGCAAACACAAAATAGTTAGCTGTGTCTTATTATCAACTATTTTAGAAACACTTCAACAATGATTCTTTGTCTAGCTCATATTTGTTTTGTCTGAATGGGTTTTCAGATTTATTTTTAAAAATCCCATAATCTCATGATAGGTTAATTTTAGCTGTAAGTAAAGGAAAGCCCATTTCTTATGGCTTGCCTGTAAGGAAATCTATTATCTGTCCAAATATAGGTTGAGATAAAGTGGATTCCAAGGGCAGTGGGTCCCTTTTCTCTGATCCACCACCACAGAATAAAGCTGGTTCCTTTATGACCAAGCAGGGTGACTAATGTGGATAACAGTTATAACCTTGTAATCTTCTTGTAGTAAAAAGAGATACACAGTCCCAAAGCAGAGAGCACAGAGTTTTTGCCTGACTTTGACTACTTGGGCGGGGGGTGTCTTTTTCTTTAGCACATGGCTGCCAGGAAATGCTGCAGGCTGGTTGGCTTAAGGCTTTGTTCTGCTGTCTTCAAAACTGAGCAGGAATTATTGAGTACTGTACACTGGCCAGCTTGCCTAAACATAGCCCAAGTGGGGTTGGAGATGGATAGGGACATGTGCAAACATCAGTACTCTTAAGAGGAAGGGAGGAAGAGATGAAAGCTCTGCAGGCAACCCAGTGTCTGTTGTATAGGTGTTCTGTCTAGTTTTATGTCAACTTGACACAAGCTAGAGACGTTTGGGAAGAGGGAACCTCAATTGAGAAAATTTCCCCCACCAGATTGGCCAGTGGGCAAAACTGTGGTGCATTTTCTTGATTGATGAATGTGGGAGGGCCTAGATCACTGCGTGTGGAGCCTTCCCTGGGCTGGGAGTCCTGGATGGTGTAAGATATCAAGCTAAGCAAGCCATGTGGAACAGCACAGTAAGCATTCCTTCTGAGTCCTCAGCTCCAGCTTGCAGTTTCATGCTTTGAGAGTTTCTTCTGCCCTGATTTTCTTCAGTGCTGCATTGTTATCAGGTAGAGTAAGAAGAAACAAACCCTTTCCTCCCCAAGTTGCTCTGCATCAAGGTGATTTATATCACAGCAGCAGAAGGTGCAATTAAGACAGTAAAGATGGGAAAAGCCACTAGCCACGCGTAATCCTTTGCTTCTCTGTACCATTTTCAGGACGAGTTATAAAATAATATTCTCTCTTGAAGGCCAATTAATTATATTATTTGTGTTTCAGAAAATGTTGGCAAGCTGAAGAAACTTGAATATCTGAACTTAGCATTAAACAACATTGAAAGAATTGAGAACTTGGAAGGTAAGAATTTTCCTGTTTTTCATGGAGTGAATAAAAACTTGAAAGTAGCTCTATGAAATAGTATAAATACAAAAAGTATACTTTATATTTTACACAAATCTTGGTCATCTAGTTCTTATAAAACTTCAAACAGTAAAATGATATGTAAATTCAAGGCCAGAAATATGTTTCACCCCTTCCTAGGTTGGCCTCCTTACCAGAGGTAGCTGCAGTTGACATCTTTCATAGGTTGCATGTTTCTCTTTAGTTTTGCTTCATATCAATCAGACCAGATTGTATATATCATCCTTAACATTTTTTTTGACATGTGATGTGTGTGTGTGTGTGTGATAGAGAGAGAGAAAGAGAGAAAGATAAAGATAGAAAGAGAGAGAAAGAGGGAGAGGGAGAGAGAGAGAGAAAGAGAGAGAGGGAGGGAGGGAGGGAGAGGGAGAGAGAGAGAGAGAGAGAGAGAGAGAGAGAGAGAGAGAGAGAGAGAGAGAGAGAGTGTTAGAGAGAGTTGATGTCAGACAACTTGCAAGAGTTGGTTCTCTCCTTCCATATTATGAGTTCAGGGGAATCTAACTCATGCTTGGCAGCAGCTACTGACCTGTCTCTCTAATCCTTATGAATAATATTTTGAAAGTTAATTTCTTCCTGGAAATCACCTCAATATCTTGCTATGCAAGAACAGGGACTGGAGGCTGCATAATGTTGTAAATACAGAGGGATGAGCCAAGCATTTGTCTGCAGATGGACACTTGAGGATTCCGGTGCTTTGCTAAAATAAACTGGCGACACGCGCCCTTCTTCAGCGGCTCTGTGCATTTTCCGTCTGCCTCTCTGCCTGGGGTTTTATTTAGACTTGAAATTCCTAGGCTTCAATATGCAGATTTTGGAATATCCTGCCAATTTCTTTTTCTTCTAAAAGATTGTACCAGCTTCTCTTTGCGCCTGTTGGTCCACATGAGTGTCATTTCTATATGGCTTTGAAAACGCCTCCCCAGCGCTGAAATGCACTGGAACTCTGCGCCGCTCGCTCGGCACTGTTTGCTTTCGGCTCCTTTATTCGTATGGATCTTGGCTATGCTTATGGAATGTTGATATTTCTTCTTAGGTGAATTCTAAGATGTTTCCTGTCTTTTAGCCAGTTCTTCGATTGATTAGCCATTTTGGAAAATATACTCTTATACATTCTGAATACTAAGCCATTGTCATGTGGTTCAGATATTTTCTTTTGATACCCCACTTTTCCATGTATTTCAGTTACAATATTAGTATGCAGACATTTTGTACTCTAATGTACTAAACTATAATCAATCTCTTCTCTTGTAGTTCCTAACTACAGTTTTTTGGGTGTGTGTGTTAAGTTCTACATTCAACATCTTAATTTTTCACACATATCTTCTCCAATCCATCTCAAATTTACCATGTAAACTGAATCAAAAGACACTGTTTTCTTAAAATGTATCATGGTTGAAACACTTGGGCCACTCTTTAAAACTGAAATATAAATTATATACCATAAAATTCCCATTGTGAATGCACAGTCCAGCAAATTTGGTACACTTGTATGTTTCTAGAACATTTTCATCATGAAAAAAAGATTATATTGTTTAGTGCTTACTGTACAGGTGCCCCTCCAATAATGACAGCTGAAGATCACTTTCTCTCTCCATATTTCTGAATATAATACAAATGGAGCAGCAGCGAGCATGGACTCCTGGTCTGACTTCATCCTTTAAGGCACACTGTTTCCCAGTCTCTCTGCACCACAGCATGTCTCAGCACGTCATTTCCTTTCATGGGTAAATAATACTCCACACCATAGAGACACCACATCTTGTGTTCCTTGGTTGATAGGCACATGGAATGAACGCTTCACTTTTTTTGCTATTAAGAATTTTTTGTTGATGACACAGTGTGTAAAGTACTTGCTCTCAAACAGAAGGACCCAAGTTTGGATTTCTAGCACCCACTATATATCTTTTAATCATCTTTTTATTATTTTTTAAATTACATTATTTATTTACATTCAATTTATTGCCCCCTAGTCCTCCTCCCACAGTTGCTCATCCCATTCCTCCTCCCTCTGGCCTCCAAGAGGGTGCTTCCCCGAACCAGGCCTCCCCCTTGCCTATGGCCTCAAGCCTCTTGAGGATTAAGTGCATCTTCTGCACTGAGGTTAGATCAGGCAGACCTCTGCTATATATGTGCCAGGGGCCTCAGGCTGCTCCACGTATGCTCCTGGTTGGTGGCTCAGTCTCTGGGAGCTCCCTGGGGTCTGGGTTAGTTGAGACTGTTGGTCTTCCTATGGGTTTGCCATTCCCTTCAGCTTCTTCAATCCTTTCCATAATTCAACCATAGGGGTCCCTGACTTCAATCCAATGATTAGGTGTAAGTATCTGCATCTGTTTCAGTCAGCTGCTGGTAGGGCTTCTCAGAGGACAGCCATGCCAGGCTCCTGTTTGTAAGTACTTCATAACATTGGTAATAATGTCAGGCCTTGGTGTTCCCCCACCCCACCCCCATGAGATGGATCCCAAGTTGAGCCAGTCCCTGGACTGCCCTTCCCTCAGTCTCTTCTCCATATTTGTCCCTGCAGTTCTTTTAGACAGGAACAATTCTGGGTCAGAAATTTTTACTGTGGGTTGACAACCCCATCCCTACACTTGAGGACCTGTCTATTTACTGGAGATGGAGTTTTTGATTTCCCTGTCCCCAGTGTTGGGCACTTTGGCTAAGGTCACCCCATTGAGCATTGAGAATTTCTCTTCTCTCAGGTCTCTGGTACTTTCCAGAGGGTCCTCCCACAACCCACCCCTTGAAGCTGTTTATTTCCATCCATTCTCCTTCCCCTCTGGGCTTCTCTTCTGCCCTCCCCATCCCTGATCCTGTTCCCTCTTTCCCCTCCCCATCCTAGTCACATCCTAGGAATTAAAATTTGTATCTTGTTTTAGGACAGTCTCTATCCAATTAATGCTAAGTTAATTTCAATAGTAGACAAAACCTTGCTATTGTGTTCATGGTGCCGTCTTTCCCTTTTGCTGTAGTCACCACAAACCATGTCTTTATATATTACTTACCCATCAGTGCAGATTTATAATGACTGATTTTATAGTCATTTAAAAGTAAGCTAGGAGGGATAAGTACAAACAAAATGAGTTTACATGCCTTTTGCATTTACTAATGTAGTTACTTCTATTGAGAAGCCTTACCTTGTTTTAATATTTGAATTTGAAGATGGTAGAGAACAGGTTTTTAAGGATCAGATCACTATCATGAACATGTGTGGTTTAATGAATTCAACTTTTTGTGGCATTGTCTTCTGCTGGGCTGCTAGCATCACTGCAGATACATTTTCTACTTCTGAACATTCATCTCTTCAGGATATCACTGACTTTGACCTCGCAATGCCTAAACATGGACATTTGGCTCTTTGCTTCTTTGGTAGCTGTTATGTGAGAGAGGGAGGGAGGGAGGAAGGGAGGGAGGGAGGAAATGATTCTTTGGTGTGGCTTTTTTCATTTGGTATAATGCTAGTGCTAATCCACACTGCTGGTCCACACTGCCTGGCTTGTCCTGTCTGTGCTTCCCAGCTGACAACCCTGTACGGTAACAGGCTTTGCTTTAGGATTGAGTATCTTGAATGACACTTGAGTAGCCATCCAGTGGCTTATAGTCCTGGAATTTGCCACTGTGACTGCAAAAGCCCTACCCACAACAGCTGACAGGCTGATTCTGATATCTTCATATGAATTTGAGCTACTCTCCAGTGTCTTCATTTCAACCCCAAAGATGCCATTTAATGTGTTTTGGTATGGTAGATCTTCTGTTGACAGAAATCTCAGTTTTTGTTTACTTGTAAAAAAAAATATTTTGAAGAGTAGTTTCCCCGGATAAGGAATTCTTGACATTTTTTCCTTCTCTCATTTTCCTTTTTTTCCCTCCTATTTTATTTTCAGATATCCTTTCTTTTCTTAATGTCTTTCTTTCTTTAATCATTTCTATCTCATTTTAATAACCCCCATGTCTATTAACTGGATGTGATTATACTCATTGGAACCTCCATGCTTCCTAAGCTGCATATCTGTTTAAACTAGTCTGTCTTTTTATTCTGCAGTCTGAGACATCTCACCAGCTTTAAATCCCAGAATAATTATGTTAATTCTTTCTCATTCTAGAATTCATTTCATTTTCAATTAACTCTTTGATTTAACCACAATTTTCACCTTCTCACTCACCCTTGTATTGATCGCTGCTTTTCTGTGGTGCGATTGTTGTTGGATGGATGAAATATCATCTAACAATTTTTTATGTAGTTAGAACTCTGATTTTAATCTTTGCCATTCTCTGAATGCCTTCTCTTGATCGCCACTCTCTATTCGGTGATATTTTATTTAGGTAGTAGTTGCATGTCCTACAGTAAACACAGACTCCAGTGTGTCCAGTGGCTAGTGTGGGCTTGCAGTTGTGAGGTTGTTTCCCTAGGCAACCTCTCCTGTGTGGCATGGCTGTCTGCCCTGTGAGTGGGTGGAGCACGTTGACTGGCAGCCCTGCTGCAGAGTGAGGGGTGTGGAGCAGAGGCAGGCAAGCTGCTCTGCCACCCAACTGCCATCTGTCAATAGCTAAAACTGGGAGGAGTTCACTTGGGACACAGGGGTTCTAGTCTCTTTGTCTCTCCATGCAGAAAGGGTAATCTCAGTGACTTACCAACAGCCAAAAGTACACATTGTTCCTTTTGGATTTCTATCCTCAAAACCTGGAAATTGCCAGCATCAAAACCCCAAATCCAGGATCAGTACTGAGATTCAGAGCTCTATCACTGTCTTCCTGTTTTAGAAGAGTAGTCAGTCACTACTCTTGTACATGACAACTCTGTCACTGTTAGCTTGTGGTCAAATAGAATGACAACATTTACTCATCACGTATGTTCATGGTAATACATTTTACTGTAATTGTCAGAAAGTTAACGACAACCCTCACTGTTTTGGGCTATCCAGGGCTTGTTTTTCTTGAGAAGCTGTTGCTGGACCCGGGACTTCCCTTTTAACGGAGGTTCTGATCATTTACCACTAGAGGGCAACATCGTTGCTATTGTGATTTGAACTTTGCAAACTGCAGTCACAGCAGTGTGCTGCCAGTCTTTCACTGTCTGGGCAGATGCTTCCTTCTGTATTGGGCCTCCCAGCCCTAATGGGGAGGAACTGGGTTCAGGCTAGTTTGGGGACGTGCATATCAAGATTAGAAAGTATATAGAGAGACAGTAAAGAGAAAAGGGGCTCTCTCTCTCTCTCTCTCTCTCCCCCTCTCTCTCTCTCTTTTCTTTCTTTCTTTCTTTCTTTCTTTCTTTCTTTCTTTTTTTCTTTCTTTCTTTTTTTTCTCCTAGGATGCATGTGCTTTTGCTTTGAGGGCTAGATGTGAGAGAAGATGAAGATAGATGAATGATTCAGTCCATCTGCTACAGTGAAATGTTAAAAATGGAACGGTGCCCTTTCCTGCTCCCTCTTCTTTTCCTAGATGGCAAAGAAGAGGAGGAGGAGAAAGAGGGGGAAGAGGAGGGGGAAGGGGAAAGGAAAACAAAGACACCTGTCTCCATATTGCTTCCCCATCTTCTCTGTTCTCCATTTAGGAGTCACCAGGGTAGAATGAGGTCCCTGATGCTTCTCTCCCAGAACCATCCTGCTCTTACCTGGAGGAAAGGGGAGGGCACTAAGTGTTTGTGAGGCCTGGGTCAGTAGATGGTCTTCTTCAGGATAGAAGGCAAAAGGTGGAGGAGAGAATGCTTGCCTTGGCAGAGAATGGGTGGTCAAGTTTGGCTACCTAGGGACATGTCATCTGTGACATGGAAAACATGGTTTGAATTTTTACATTTAGGCCAAGTATAAGCAAAGTGAAAACTTTTTTAAAAAAAGCTATTATGAACACATGAACAGTCCTGAGACCTTCATCCATATAACCCAAAACCATGGCATTTTCATCTTGCTGGAATCTTGGAAATCAACCTTTTCTTATGTGAAAGAAAAAGAACACTAAATGTTTTGCAGAGCCTCCCCAAGGTAAATGTAATATCAGTGTCAATACAATGCATGGTTCTCATCTCACAGGTAGCAAGAGATTTTTTATTCTGAGCCAAGTAGAATGAACATGGTCTAGAAATAACCCAAAGTGTTTCCCCCAGATCATATGTTAATAGCGAAAGTGTACATGACCTCTTATGTCACTGAATAAAGTCATGTATCAGAAGAGTTATGGGGACCCGAGATGAGGTCTGTGGGTTATAGCAAAGCAAGGAGAAGCATGCTGCCTGCTTTGGATCTGATGCTGTCTGGTGGCCTTTGACTTTCTGGAAGCTCATGATCTGCTAATTTCACACATTCTGAAGGTTTTGCCTTGTAGTTGAAAGGACACTGGATCAGACACAGAAGGTGAGTGTTAAATGGCTTTGAAGGGACTAAAGATTGCTGAGGCAGCTGGGCTCTGTGTTTACTGTATTCCAGGTCTCTACAGTCATAATGTTCTGATCAGTCAAGCAGCACCAATCAATACAAGTGCCTCCTTTCCCTGGGGACCTCAGTTCACAGTCATCCTGTTGGGCAATCATCACATCCTGTGCATTCAGAAGCCAGATTTGCGATGTCCCATGCACTGGGAACGCTTATCCTTTGGATGTGATAGCGTTGAGTCTGAGTGGGCAGGACAGCAGTCTTTAGGAATTAAGGGCCGATCAGACACTATTGGTGCTGTCAGAGCTGGGACTTTTGGTCTTAAACTCATATTCGTTTAGAAGTATAGTCTATGTTAATTTTACCTGACAGCTCACTTATTCATTGAACCAATTTTAATCATACCCTCCCATTGGTGACTTTATCATGAACACATACAAATTAATACACACATACGTAATATGTAGAAACACTGTTAAACCAAGATTATAGAACATTAGCATTTAAACTTAAAGATAAAACAAACCAAATGTATTGTCTTAAAAATGAGTATCCCTTTCCACCATTGTGGATTCAAATTCAGACCAGTCTAGGTCACTTCCAGCTTGGTGGTGATGAATGCTTTTATTTAGATAGATACTCAAATATGTTTGGCATAAAAGCTTTATTATAGGAACTTTAACATTATGGTGATGGTGATGGTGGTAGTAATGATGGTGACAAAGAGGATGGTGATGAAGATGATGGTGATGATGAGGAGGAGGATAAAAATGATGATATTTGTAAAGCAGCTAACACTAGCAGAGATTCTCATATGCCAGTTCTCTGGTGTCCAACCTGCTCTATCACCCACTACCCCTCCTCTACCTCCATTATTCTCTTTATCCCTTCCCTCTCTTTCTTCCACCATTGCCTTCTTTTTTGCACAAACATGTCTTAACCTTTTGCATTATGCTAAAGACTTTCATGTATGTAGTAGCAAATCAGTTTTAAACATAATTTTCCAGTGTCCAGGGAGCTCTGATAGTAAGAGAAGAAGATAGGTTATAAGTATTCAATCATATTACAAGAAAATATCAGAAAGGACAAAAGACATACAGAGAATTTAAACATTAAAGAATGTCTAACTGTCACAAAAAGAAGAAAAGGACAGTCAGTATCTAACTTGTCACTCTACTTTATAGCTCCTGCATTTTCTATTTGAGTTAATAAGTAACTGATGGAACTATATTAAGAAATTATGTGAACATCCTGTCCCTTATCATACTTTCATGTTGGTTTTAATATTGTCAGTAATGATCCTGCAGTTCCACTATTGCACATTCGTTGGATGATATTTAACTTTAATCAAGAACCTCACCTTCTGCACTTATCTGTTCATTATTTCTTATATCCGCTTTTTAGTTTAATGTTCACATTGTTCCAGGTGTGGCCAGAGCAGCTCTTCCAAACAGCCCCCCATGTCCCCATGTGCTCTCCACAGTTTCTGAACACTTCCCTGCTTTGTGACATGTCAAGGTGTTGAGTTCTCTCTATCATCGATCTACCTTTCCTCCTTTCTCCCTTTTATACATTCTCAGTTTAAGTGGGCTTAGAAGATTACTTTCATATTTCAAGTGAAAGTTAATAAGAACCAAAATTACAATGCTCATAGTAGGTTTCAAAGATAGAAATCTATGAGAAAATTTGAGAGGAGGGGTGCCATTCTTACTAGTGATGTAGCCACTTGATACGCTGCCCTTGTAAATGACCTCCTGCCCAGGACAAGGTGGAGTCAGGTGCTGAGACCAAGGGAAGGTGAAGGGGGAAGGAAAACCATCATGTAATAATTGAATTCCATTGTACAATTTTGAGAAATAGGATAAAACTTACCAAATGGAACAAGGTTGCAGAGCTATGAACTAAGCTAAGTCAAGTTCAATTTGCTGACATGGCCACCAGAAAACAACAGAAAATTAGTATAATGGAAAGCACGGGGTATGGTGGAACTGTAGAAGTTTGGAGAACTAAGTTTACTTAGGGCCAGGATGCACTGACCACCTAGATTTAATCTTCAAATACTGAAGGCTGTTGAGTTTGCCATGTCATCCTCACAAGCATCATTAAATCACAAGGAAAGCCAGCCTTTACTGAACCAAGTCTATAGGGGCTGCCATGTTAACCAGGTAAGCCTTCCCCTAGTTCAGCAACAACTATAGGGAGTTCAGAAGCAGACATAATGTCGGTCCATCAAAGACGTGCCTATTGTGTTCTGGTATCAGAATGTCTAGTGAAGCTCTCAGGTACTGTACAAATTTATTACTACTGTCACCTTTTCCTCTTTTTTCTTCTTCTTTTTCCTCCTTTACAGGATGTGAGTGGCTAACAAAACTTGACTTGACTGTAAATTTTATTGGAGAACTTAGCAGTGTTAAAACCCTGACACACAATATTCATCTGAAGGAGCTGTTCCTCATGGGTAACCCATGTGCTGACTTCGAGGGCTACAGGCAGTTTGTGGTGGTGATTTTACAACAGTTAAAGGTATGCTCAGAGGAAAGATGCAGAGGTGGTGGTAGGGAAGTGGAGATAGAAGGAAATACACCAAACAATGAGAAGAAACAACCACAGGAATTCCTGGTTTCTTCATGGAATTTACTGCTTCAAACATTGGAATATTCTAGAGAGTAAAGTTGCATTATTTGATTTCTAACCCTTTGATGTTGTTTTTGAAACTTCAACAAATCTTTAAAAGGTAAGTCGTTGATCTCTCTGCTGTCTCATCAAAATGCTGGACATAACCATTTTCTGACCAGTTGAGTCATCTTTTGAAGTATACCCTTCACTATTACTGACACTCATCACTGTGATCCCAGAACTTAAGAGGTGGAGAAGAAACAGGACTGCAGCAAGGCTAGTCTGGTCTACATGGTGAGTTCCAAGCCACCCAGGCCTATACAATGAGATCTGTCTCAAAACTGCAAAAATAGTCAGACAATCAAACCAAAGCAAACAGGTTGCCAGACCCCATCCTCAAGACTTCTGAGCTGGGTCTGAATGACATGAAACATAAGATTTACATATCTAACAAACCCATGGGTGATACTTCAGGACACTCACCTGAGGATTGCTGTTCTGTTCTGTTCTGTTCTGTTCTGTTCTGTTCTGTTCTGTTCT
>NW_021604669.1:7952500-8041301 GCF_004785775.1 Grammomys surdaster
CTGTTCTGTTCTGTTCTGTTCTGTTCTGTTCTGTTCTGTTCTGTTCTGTTCTGTTCTGTTCTGTTCTGTTCTGTGTCTAGCAAAAGCAGTTGCTTTCATTTTCACCCTCTGTTCTCATATCAGAACAATAGATTTCTGACATGTACCAGGGTTTCCAGTGGGCATCAAATAGTGGATCATTTCTTCAGCAGCTGGGTATCCTTAATCTAGTTCACTCCTGATACTACAAGAAGATAGTGTTTAGATATCATCCCAAGCCTGTAAGATTGCCTTCCAGGACTAGATGCCAGTCATGAACACTGGTAGTTTTTAATCTGTACTTTTGACTTATATTCTGGGTTTCTGTGATCCTTTCTTCAGTTTTAATTAATTCAATTGAACAGCTCACAAAACTCTGAGAGGCACTTTCTTATATTTATTTGTTTATTATGAAGGATAGTTCAAAGGACCCAGTTAAAGAGAGGCACAGGTGTGATTTGGGAGAGGGACTTGGGAGTTCTCATGCCCTATCTGAGCATGCTGCTTTCCAGAAACCTGCATGGGGCCAGTTACAAGGAAGTCTTTTGAATGCTGCTTTTTTTGTTTTATGGCATAAAGTCTGTTGAGGTTCTTCTCCTTTCCTTCTTCAAAGGGTAAGGAGCAGGAAGCCTCTGGAATAAGGAGGGTATTATAATAGACTAAAAGATCAGATCTCTCTCTCTCTCTCTCTCTCTCTCTCTCTCTCTCTCTCTCTCTCTCTCTCTGTGTGTGTGTGTGTGTGTGTGTGTGTGTGTGTGTGTGTAAACGATAGAGAACAATTCCAGTTCATCCTCAGGGATACCTTCTACCACTCTTGAGGCAAGGTGTCTCATTGACCTGGAGCTCACTAATTAGGCTACACAAGCTGGTCAATGAAAACCAGGATCTTCCTGAGTCTGCTTCTCTAAGTGCTCGGACTAAGCATACCTCGCATTTTTTAATGTGAACTCTAAGGATCAGATCTATGTCTCTGTGCTTGTGAGGAAGGCACCATACCAATTGAGCCAATTACCCAGCGCTAGAGAATTTTACTATGACCCCTGCACTTGGACATTATAGATTTTTCTATGACTCACATTGAAGAAGGAATTATAAGTCAGGGACAATGGTTAAAACCAAATTGTATATCATAATAAGCTCATATTTTGCCAACATATCCCCCAAATCTAATAATTTTAGAGCTAACAGTATCTGTAATAATTTTAACCTAATATTTAGTAAAAATATGATTCCAGCAATGAGAATAATAAAGGGGTGAATATTAGTTTTCACACAAATCCAAAGTTCTTGGCCCATGTGTGGCTCTAGGTTTCTGTGACAAGAATGCAGGAATACAGTGGTTTTGTGGCATCCATTGGCTTAGTTCTCCGAGGGTATTTGGTCCTTCATCTTCAGTGTTTTCTGTGGTTGAGAAATCACTGGTTGCTAGATTCTAGACCAGATATCTTGTCGAGTAAAATTTCCTAGACTATGCAAATAAGTTGGATAATTGAACCTAGAAAAAGAGATTAATCATTTTAACACATAAGCTAGATGGTAGATTGTCATCATTGCACAAGGTCTTCCTAGAAAATCAGTGGTGTGAAGCAGAACTTGATAAACATGGATCCTAGCGACTGAGGCTGTGAGTCATTTGCCTGAAGGAATCAGGGTTAGACTGGAACCACATGCTCAGCACAGCTGGGCTTCTCCATGCTGCTGTGCCCAGGGCAGAGTTGTGAGAGGTCACTATGTACTGAAAATGGCCACTAGTAGTGCAAGGTACTCTAGGAATGGGGTCTTTTGATGCCCCAGAGCCACACAGAAGACAATGAGGCACATTAGAGAAAGGACATTGGGACTTACAGAATTGTCCTTCTTTAATCGTTTTGCCTGACACATCTGGCAAGTGGAACACAAGGGTCCTGCACTCCCTAACTCTGAACCTCCACTGTTCAACACACACACGCTGCTGCTGCTGCTGCTCAGAGTTAATGTAAACCACCAGATCAAGTCTTTCAAGAGACAGCCTTCACTTAGGTTTTACAGAATACTGTCAGTACATGTGAAAAGTAATGATGGTAAATATGTTTACTGATACTTAAGAATGAAGCAATCCACTTTGAAATGTTAGGTACCGTTCTACTGAGAGTCTGTAAGGTATGTCTGAGGAAAATGCAGTCTACCTGTGGCTTAAATCACGTATTTATCCCATAGCTTTTCCCATAGCTCTGGAGAACAAATGATCCAGGCGAAGTTGTAGAAAACTAGGCTAAGTTGGGTCCCCCTCAAGTCTGTGAGGGAAACTCTCTCTGACTCATGCTCTCATTGCTCTGATCTCTGCCGCAGTCTTCTCACAGTGTTCCTAGAATCTCCCAGTTCAATCCAATAATGTCTAGCCCATATTTACATTAATATTTTGTGATATTTTTTGCATAAATATACTAATATTTATTTGAAAATTTACATAATGTGGTTGTTACAGGAATTTATTTTATTTATGCCATGATTTTATTCCGTTTTCCAACTTGATTAGTCCTTAACTCTAGCATAAACTGAGTCACCTTGGAAAGTGTACCACAACTGCTTCTTACCTTAAGTAATAGCTGCAGCTGGAGGTGAACTTATTAACGCAGCCTCAGTCTTCATAGAAGGATGCTAGAAAAAAGAGTCTCTGAAAAGCCTGGTACTCTTCTAATATATTTCATTCTAAATAGCATGGGTATTTCTCAAGATATCCATTATGATACTTCACTTTAAAGATATGTTTCCAAGCTAAATATTAGATGAAAGCCAGAAATTAATACATCTTAAAATTAAAGGTAGTGAAAGTCAAATATCTAACTAATAATGTTTTTCTTTTTTACTTTGGCTGCCAGGAAGCTCAAAACTAAACCTATGGCTTCTGCATAGCAGCTGCACGAGTCTCATGAAAACATGTTTCCTATCTCTTTGTTAACATTTTGATGTATAATATGACTTATCCCAGTAATTGGAAATTGTACGCTTCACTAAATTTGTATCTCATTAAATGCACTCTATAGTATCCTGTTTCAGCAGATTAACATAAGTTTAGTGCCTTAAAACAAGGCAAATTCACTTTAGTGTTCTGAAAGTCAGAGGTCAGAAATGGTTCCCTGGGCAGAAATTTAGGTATTGGCAGGGCTATTAGTCACGGAGAGTGAGAGGGAGGAGGCATAGACAGACCCGTGCCTTGCTGTTTGCCACCTCTAGAGGGCACCCGTACCTTTGTGTTTATGGCCACTTCCTGGATTTTCAACATCCTCAGTGTTCACATTCTTCTCCAACTCTGAAGCTTGTGCCTGAGCTCCCAACTTTCTTAATTATAGGCTCTTTGTAACTCAATGGGAAGCTATCTGCTCATCAAACATTCTTAACTATCAATCTAAGTCCCTTAGACCAGATGAGGTGACATTCAGAGTGTGGATCACAGGCACCAAGGACTTTGTTGGTCAAGATCATCAATCTAGACCCCCTACCTCTTTCTGTAGAATGGCGCTGGGCTAATACATGTTTTTGTACTGGAAGCTTTGACATTTTGCAGTTTAGTTAGCATTTTTGTTTTTCCCTTCTATTTATGTGTATTTGAGGGGGAGTATATGTATGCATTTGTGTTTTCATGTCAGGGCACATGGGTTTGTGTGTGTCTGTGTGTGTGTCTGTGTATGTGTCTGTGTCTGTGCGTGTGTGTGTGTGTGTGTGTATGCAGATACAGGTCAGTGGACCAATCCAAGCATTATTCCTCCTCAGGATCACCTTGTGAGTTTTTGTTGTTTGTTTTTATTCAGGGTCTGTCACTGACACCTGGGTCTCACCAGTTAGGGTAGGCAGGCTGGCCAAAGAGCTCCAGAATCTACCTGTCTTCAGCTCCACTGTGCTGGGTACAAAGAGTAGAACACAGTCTTTATGTTTGTGCAGGAAGAACTTTATTAACGGACCCATCTTCTCACCCTCTAATTTACGCTTTAATTTGGAAAAATTATATAACTATCATGTAAACATTGTCTATATCAATGGATACTTTGTTAACGTAGCCAAGGGTGGCACAGGAGCTGACTGGAGCTGACTGGAGTCGGAGCTCCTTATGTAAAGTCCTTTCCAGGAAGAGGCTTAGAGAATACTATTGTTTCAGGAGCTGTGATTTGATTTAAGCACCAACAACTTAACATAGTGAGCAGTTATAAAATTAATAGAAATATTTTGAGAGCTTGTCATTAATTGTTTTGACAGAAGACCTACTCATTTCCAGTAAGGGTGCTTTGTAAACTATATGACTTGTATGAAATAAGCATTGGTTTAGGCCAATATTTCTGATTTCTTGTTAATTACTTTAATTCTTTGTTGCTAAGACATTATTATTTCTAATTTAAAAATATATCAATCAAAATTAACTTGGGGCCGATCCTTCCTCCTTTCTTTACTTCTTCCCCTTCTGTTTTCCTTCTTTGTGAGCCGACATAATGTGTCCTTGTAATCCCAGAAATCCTCCTGCCTCAGCCACCTGAGTGATAGTGTTACAGGCATGAATCACCTTGTTTAGCTGAACTGAATAACTGTACTGTCTGTTGCTTTTTGTTTAAGTGGTTGGATGGCAAAGAAATAGAGCGTTCTGAAAGGATCCAGGCATTGCAGAACTATGCAGCAGTTGAACAGCAAATCAGAGATCAGGAGAAAGCTTACTGCCTCAGACGAGCCAAAGAGAAAGAGGAAGCTCAGAGGAAACTTGAGGAAGAAAATAAAAATGAAGACAAGAAGAAGAGCAGCCCAGGCTTTGATGGGCGTTGGTACACAGACATCCACACTGCTTGGTGCGTCCATCAGTGATTTGCATTCTTGTTAACTCCCATTAAAACACCAGCAGTATTTCCTCCCCAATGTTTCCACAGAATCAGTTGTGTTCCAGGACATAACATCATAGTGAGCTTGTCTGGGATGGATATGAATATCTCATGATGATGATTCTAGAATTTCTTCCCTTAGAAAAATTGCTTTTCCTAACCATCAACTGGCATTTGCATCTGAAATTATCCCTAGAGAAATCTCTTTAAACATGTACAGAGAAGATGAATTAACAGGTGTAGCGTGATTTCAAAGGCAGGAATAGTTTTAAAAAGTTAAATGCAAATCACACAATAATAAAATGAATAATTCTGATTGCATCATGAAACATTCTATTTTGTGAGTTACATAGTGAATACATTTTTAAATGTGATTAATAACCTTCTAATTGATCTTTTATGAATCTGAATTTTTCACGGTATTTATTTCAAGTGAATCACAACTATAGTCACTTGATTTGATTCTATATAGTTTTAAATATTTACATAATATATTTCTTATTGAGAAAACAATAATTATAAAATATTTCAGATGTACACAAGTGCTTTATAAACAATTAAGCAAGAAGCTATTGTTCCCCACCCAGACAGAATAAGTGACAGTCATTTGTATGCTTGCAGTAAATCTTTTAGAAATAATGAACTGTCAAAGGGAATGCTAGAAGCCTGCTGAGTACCCTTGTGTTGTGTTCTCCTTGTTACCCTCAGTGATGTCTGCTGCCCTGAACCCTGAATATAGTTGACATATATCTTACTGTGGCCAAGAATGGTGGCTCACTCCTTTTACAACAGCATTTGGGAAGCAGAAGCAGCAAGTCTCTGTGAGTCCAGGCCAGCCAGAGCTATCTAGGGACATTTGCCTATAGATATCTTAATGTAGTAAAACTTATGGTTGTCTTTCTTGTCTCACTTGTGAAATCCTTCATGACATTGCATCTGTGGATCGAGACTCAGCTCTGTCAGTGATGTAGGCTAGGGTATCCCTGATCTATTACTGAGACATTGGCTTAGTTGGGCAGGAAAAAGAAGCAACCCCATGCCCCAAGGTTTCAGGGAAAAAAAAAAAACCATTGAGATTCCCAGGCTACAGAAAGGGGAGATGAGCATCCTCCCTCTCAGCTTCATGAATATTGGGAAAGATGTGTTAATGAGTTGTAGCAGCTAGAGGACATGAGAGGGGTAGTGCCAGCATTTCACATGGTGACTATCTGGGACTATTTCACAGGCTAAGTGCCGATGTTAGGAGGAACCATGCTTGAGGTATTGTAAAGGGATTCTACCCAAGAGAGCAGTCTAAAAAGAGACTGTGGCCTGAATTGGCAGTGTCAGAAGCTCAGGAATTATCCCAGAAGGATCAACTAAGCATGTTGACTACCCCAGAAGGGGGCAATATAGTTGGAGAACTCATTGTCTGGGCAGAAAGGCAGCACCAGCAAGGTTACAGGAGCAGCGGTCACATGGCTGATACTCACCTTCTTCTCCTACCTGTCCTCTCAGGCCAAACATAAGGCTGGAGAATCCAACCAGGCATAATGATGGGCACAGAGATAAAAAGCAGATGAAGCAGGAAAGTGAGAGCAAACTGTGCATATCTCCCAGGCAAAACCCAACTGTGAGATGGACCAGGACAGATTGGAACTTGGATAGGGAATAAGGGGCTTCACCTTAGATGGAAATCTTGAGTTTTGTTTAAACTGTAGACGTCTTAAGGCCTGGACTTGAGTCTTAGCTGAAATGAAATTATTCTCAAGCAGTGCCTATGTGATTGTGGATTCTGCTGATGAGTTGGCCGGGGGAGAAAGAGAATGAATTTAAAGAAATGATGAAGAGAAGATTCTATGCATTCCCCAGAGAGCTCAGACATTTCATCACCAGCTATGTACACTTAGATTCAATCAGATTTTGAAGACTTAAGTTACTTAGCTAATGCTTCTGCTGGTTTTTATTTTCTAAAATCTTTTTTATATTTTCACTTCTTGAAAATGTCATGTAATGTATTTTGATAGTTCTTCCTTTTCTCCAACTCCTCCCATATCTTCCCCTCTCCCTACCTATCCACTTCATAATCTCTCTCTCTCTCTTTCTTAAAAAAACAAGATCAAAACCAGTTCTCTCTCTTACTTGTTCTCTCTCTCTCTCTCTCTCTCTCTCTCTCCTCTCTCTCTCCTCTCTCCTCTCTCCCCTCTCCCCTCTCTCCTCTCTCTCTCTCTCTTTTCTCTCTCTCTCTCTCTCTCTCTCTCTCTCTCTCCCCCCCTCTGCCACACACACACACACACACACACACACACACCACACCATACCATACCATACTATAATATATCACACCATTGAACCTGATTTGTGTTGAGCAACTACTTCTAGACATGGGGCCCACCCTGGAGTCTGGTTGATATGCTTTATTTATTCCAGTGGCATTCCAGCAGAATATTGTAGACTGTTACTGATCCCCCATAGGTTGATGTTTCTGTACCATAAAAACTTTGGCTGTAGGGTGAAGTCCATTTTTCAGTTATTTTCATGATTTTATTCATTGAAGTATACAGTTGCTTATAACATGTTTTTTTTAAAAAAGCAGGACATTTTCATATGCTCTGCCCATAGTATCTGAATTTCAGTATTTTTGTCCAATCAATGACTTCATAAAAATAGCATTCTTCCTGAAGATCAACTAAATAAATATTTTTTGGTAATGACCTCCAGTGATCTGGAAATATACAATGATCTGATATATACTGAGTTGTTTTTAATATACTTAGCTTCAGATACGTTTACACTGAATGTGTATTCTAGAGAGTGATGAGGGGAGAGAGGCTTCCCCAGTGCTTACTGTTCACTGCTATCGTCTCCTCTCTACTAGAACAGAGCCATGTCCTGAAAGTGACCTCATGGTCTGTCTTGCCCATGAATCTGGCTCAGTAAGTTTCCTAAATTCATGCTGAACAAATGCTGAATAGTTCATAACACACTCATTCAATTACACAGAGAGATCATTTAATTCCCAGACAATACACAAAACTGGGTAAATGAGAGAACAGAGAACTGCTACCATACAAAGTAGCATAATCAGAAGTTAACCATGAAAAATGAAGTGGAGGCCATACTCCGGAAAGGCTCACGTCTCTGAAGAGCATTTAGAGGGAGAAATTATTGAAAGACATCGAAGTAAAATGATCAAATTGTCAATTAGAGCCAGAACTCAATCAGAGCAGTATAGAGAGAGGATATGATAGGAGAGGACTGAATTTGGGGAAAATTGCAAAGGTCCTGTGATCTCTCTGCTCAGCTGATCACCTGTACCTCCTGCAAGATACCACATGGACCCATGGACCCCCTCTAAATCTACAAATAGATTCTGATGAGAGATCAGAAATCAAAGCTTCCCCAGGAACCCATATCAACTAGGCATACAAACGTTCAGACTGGGTACTGTGATACTTTAAAAAAACTGAGGATCTACCTTGGTTCTGGGACAGTAATTTCCTTCATCGTAGTTCGTGTGACCTCTCAATGACATTTGTCATTCACAGGTATGAAGTAAAGATAGGAAAGCATAAGGCACTTAAGAGGAAGCATTAGTGATGAAACTCCTATGTTCATAGTTGGGCTTACATGCTCTGGGTCTGTTTGCTCTGCCCAGCCCATATGCCATGGAGAATCAAGACCATCTCCAGGCACCAGAAACACAAGAAGAACAACACAACACAAAGACATCAGATGAAATTGAAGATGATCTGGCGTTCTGGAACAAGCCGTCTTTGTTCACCCCTGAATCTAGACTGGAAACTCTCAGACACATGGAAAAACAACGTAAAGCCCAAGATAAGTTAAGGTATTCGTTTTTCCTATGTCTGAATGAGTCACTCTCCTGTGGACTGTAGGTTCTCTCCATTGTACATGCTTTACCTATTGTCTGTGCCAAATCATTATTAACCATTATGTATGAATCTTGCCTTTTCCAAATACAGCTTTCTGATGAATTTTATTGGCTAACTTCATTAACATAAAAATACAAGTTTAGAACACCATGGATTATGATATTTGAGATAGAGTTTTGTTTTGTTTCCTTTTAGCCACTTTACATACTAGAAAGAGTATGGCTTAGGTATAGTGGAAATTAGTAAAACTCCTGGGCTGGGGCTTCTACTCTGCCTTGATCATTGAGTTAGCGGATAAAGATACAAGCACAGCCTTTTTATTTTCAATATGCCTTAAGCAGCACAAAAGCTGGGCAGCTCCCTCCAAGCTGTTAGAATCTATCTCCCTATCAATAACCCCAAGTTATTACTTATGATTTACTATGTTCCATCTGGGCTGCTCTTAACTCTGATTGGGCAGCCCTTGGGGCCATGCTCTCTTGACCCTTATCTCATGGTGGCTTCCTTCTCCTCCTCCTCCTCCTCCTCCTTCCCCTCCTCCTCCTCCTCCTCCTCCTCCTCCTCCTCCTGGTTCTCCCAGATCCAAGCTCCTGAAACCTCACCCTTACCTATGTCTCTTCTGCCCACCTATTGGCTGTTGGCATCTTTATTCACCAGTCACAATTAACTGGGGCTAGGGTCATTCAGTGCCTTAAGTACAGACTCTCTCGTCTTTGGAGTAGCCAGTCTTGGGGGCCCCAAATTAGCATCACAGTGCAGGCAGCATTAGGCCAACCCACTCTACCTAGGTTAGAAGTACGGTTAGAAGTACAGTTTAAGGCTCAAAAGAAAGAGTGATTCCGTGGTATGAAATCTTGAGTCTGTTTTGTTAATGTGCAAAATGAAGAATTAGAATTAGTTTCACTAAGCTTTTTCTTCTCATGGTACAACTTTCCTGGACACTTCACAGTACAATGCCACTTTAAGAGTTTGGATGCAACTTCACTACTTGTTAATTGCTAGGATCCCTAAGCAATGCTTGTGTCAACTGCACCTTTCCAGAAATAGGTTCTGTTTCTTTCCATTCCATGTCAAGACTGAAATCTAGTATACAAAATATATCCACTGACAGGAATACTTGCTATTTTTGCACTTGAGAATGTCATCAATTAGGTCTGAAATGATTGTCTACATGGCAGTGAGATGAATACAACACAATATGTTTTCTATGATTATCAATGGAAAGCAAGAAACTGAGTTGAAAACCTTCTAAAAGTCTCTACCACTTCCATAAAATGTTCTTCACTAGAGAGAGAGAAACACAAAGTGTAGTGACTTGGTCAAGGCCACATAGTGCCTTGAGAAGAGCAAGAGAGCAGCCTTAGAAAGTGAGTGTTCATGTCCTGACACCCCACCAATCTCTGTGATGCTTGCAAGTAGGACATAACTGGTCCTACTCTGTTAAGCAAAACACATCACCCATTTCAATATTCCACTGTGGGGTTTTTTGTTTGTTAGTTTTGATGAAATCAGATAAGTCAGTAAACATGAAGTTTTTATACAGATTTAAGAGCCCTTTGAAATATAAATTCGGTGTATCAGTAGACTTACAGTATTCCTAACATATGTATTTGTGTTCCTGAATATGTATTGTTTGTGACTATATATGTGTTTAATATGTTTATATAGTATAAGTAATTTATATCATACTAAGCCTAGAACCAGGAGCAAGTTATTTTTCCCTAACACCTTAAAAGTACAGCTGAGTTGCATGGAGTCTCAGTCGTGCTATTTAGCCTGCCTTTGTGTATTCAATAGTCATTTTATTAGCTGGGGGAAAGCATTAACAAAGGCCAGCCTTTTTGTCCTGTGTGTACTCTTGTCCACACTGAGAATAGTGAAGCTCTGTGTTTCCAAATTCCTTCACTGCCCTAAGTCACTAAAATAGCTTGATCAGATCGAGAGGATCAGTTAATGTGCAAATGAGTGTAAGATTGAAACAGTAAAGTTAACTAACACAAAAGCCCTATTTAAAAGACAGTAGAAATTCATGGCAGATGGTTGCCTATGGTTACATCATCCTTCCATGTGTCCACATCTGCCTATTCACACGTTCAAATGTTATCTGTAGTAAAGAAAAACATGTGCTGACTTTTTGCTTTACATAGTCCATTTTCCTCAATTTCACCTCTGCCACCATTCAGCATAGTAAGAATGAACAAACTTGGTTTGCTAGCACCCTGCTTTCTCGTCTCCCTGTAACTGTGTAAATCACTTCTAACCTCTGAATAAATCAACCTCTAACATAGTTTGTGTTTGATACAGTTGGTCTGGGACCAGACTCAGTGGTCCAGTAGTTTCCTGGCATGTATGCACCCTTGATTTAATCCTCAGCACTACACAAAAAGAAACTAAACTTCAGTGGTATATATTTGCTTGCTAGATACACCATCAACATTTTTCTCCATCACTGTGTAAAGAGAAAACACATTTTTTTAACAGCTGTGAGGTGTGTTCCAGTGTTACATTCCACAGTAGAGCTAATCAATACTCCATGGATAGATAGTCTGAGCAGTTCTGGACTTGCCACTGGAAACGATGCTGTGAGAAGTGTCAGTTTACACATTCCTTATGCACCAGTATTTTTATTTCCACAGGATGGATTTCACTTGTATTTCAAAAAATGGTAATTCCAACTAAAGCAGAAGCTCCATACACACACGTGGAGAATTGACAGTTATCTGAGTAAACCATGCATAAAATAGACTCATTTAAATATTCATGAGTATTTCATGAAAAGGAATTTACTTCCCCAATCCAAACTCCCTGGCAAATTGTTTTGGTCTTTGGAGATACAAATATAACCATGTAAAACTGTTTGGTTTTTATCGAGGAGTGAAGAATTAAGGGGACAGACTCTCAGTGAGCTATGAGTATGGTAACAAGTGCCTGATTAAATTTTAAAAAATTTTTATGATTTATGATTAAGTATCTCAAAGTAATACAAAGATGTATTAGTAACATTTATACCTTCGTTAATTCCTTGTCTATCCCTTGGTCTCTCCCATCACCCTCCCTAAACCTTAAGTGAGAAGAAAAAGAACTTGAAACCACCCCGGACTTTGATTACAGAAGATGGGAAGGCCCTGAATGTCAATGAAGCCAAGTAAGTGAGGCTAAGTGGAGACACTGCCGGTGGGGTGGCGCTAGTGAGCACACACTGCTGTGGCCTCAGTCACGAGCTTGCTTTGACTAGAGCATGTTGACCCCTGTGAAGGAGTTTGAGGAGTGTACCATAATGTTATTTTGTGCATGATTGAAAGCTAGACATCTCTATTTCTAGTGTAAAATTCTCCTGGTTTCTAGAAAACAATCCCAACATATGGAAATCTTAGATATCTATGCATCCCATGAAATTTTGGCCCATATACAGTTTTAAGCCTGAAAACTGTCACTGCGTCATCATCCTGTTTATGAATTTTTTTTTGAAATTCTGCCACAAGCAGTCTGGCTGAAAACACTGAGACACTCTCCTTCACGTCTACATTTTCCCTGGAACCCATCTAGTGAGCATTCAAAAATTCTAGGGAAAGGCATTGCTATAAATACCTCAGTAACAGAGAGAGAGAAAAAACCTGAAAACCCTCAAACCTCATAATATCTGGGCTACCCTGTCTATCTGTCTGTCTGTCTGTCTGTCTCTCGGAAAGCTGAGAATTAGCGAGCATGCCCACAGTGCCTTTTATAATCTCAATACAAATAACAAGCCTATAGGCTAAATCTCATTAGCTTCATTTCATTACTCAAAGCCCATTTATTGCCATCATTTCATTTGCTATGTCATTACCACAACAAAGACAATCTAGACGCATTGCAGGCATATCTCATCTTCACAGAAAGCATGGTTGGCAGACAGAAGATTGGCTCCTTAGGCCAGCGATATGGATATGGTCACATAGTTAAGCTGATGCATCCGACTTGTCCACACTGGCCCAGTTGTAATAATTTCTTGATCGGGGCTCCAGCTTCCCATATGACATGCCCTCCTTTCATCCAGCAGACAGGAATGCAGTTCCAGACAGTAGGACAGGTACAGCAGAAGCCACCTTCACCAAATCTGAACATCTTATGGGAAGACAATCTATCTTCGGCTTCAACAGGGAAGGGAGACTCTCAGAGCCTTATGTATTATTGGAGAGAGCACCATTCTTTCTGCCGCTCCAGCAGTCAGGCTCCATCCACACAGGAAACCACTCATTCTATAGCTTTGCTTATTGTCCTCACACTGTGTTCTCTTGCTGCTTTGGATTTTATCTCCCTCATAGAAACTCATCCTTAGCAGAATCCACAGCTCCCATCTTTCCCCCTGTCCACCATCACCAACCCACAGATCCCGGCATTGTTTAATCTTGAGCGTTCACCTCTGCTCAGTGTGCATGCAGTGAAGCATCCACCTTTACCCACTGCTCCTGATGCAGGTGCAAGTACCACAGGTCTCAAGTTGTCTGTGGTACTGTCCTGGCGAACATCCCTCAGTCTCTTGCAGGCAGAGGTCACACCTCTTCCTTCTCCTCATCTCCAGTACTGCCTTATGTTCCCATAGACTTAGCCAAAGACCTTGTTCCTTACTTGACTGGAACAACAAAATCAATCTAGGCATCTTTTGTTTCCTGTGGTAGACAGCATTCTCCTGATGTGATGGCTATGCTGTCAAAACTCAGCCCCAGCCCCCTTGCTGGGTCACTATTCAGTTTCTCTAATTGTCCAACACTTAGCTTCCCAGGATCCCCTGCTCTCTGCATCACTCCTTTGCCACTTCACTGGACCAACAGCACTAGCATACAGGCATATTTTAGTAACTTTAATCTTAAAGAACAAAACTTCTCCAGTTTCTGTCAACTTCTACTTCTCTGCCTAAAGCTGCAGCCAAATTTCTTAGCAGTCTTGTCAGTACTCACTCTTTGACATTTTACTTCATATTTCATTTTGAAGCCACTTCTGAATATTGCATTATCCAAAAAATTCCTTAGTCCCATCATTTGCACAGTGATCATTCATAGCCAGGCCTCAGCTTATTCTACCTTGGGAGCTTGGGTGGAGTAGAGAGTCCCCTCCCTGTTAAAGCAGGCTCTTCCTCTGGCTATTATGCTTGGCCAGATGTTCTGCCTTGCCTCCTATGAGCTTTAGTTTCTCGGCTGTCCTTATTTTGCCATGTCTTCTGGACCAGGATGTCATCAAATCCTATGGCTTTTCTAAGCACAGAGAAGGAAAGTGGGTACAACGTCTTCCACCTCTAATCAAACAGCTATTTGCAGTTGATACCTGCTAGGAGAAGGAAAATCAGTTTTCTTCAATGGAGTGGCCCAGGGTATGTCAACCACATCCCAGGACAGGCCCTGTGCTCAGAAATATTTAACCAACACAAAATAGACTCCATACTTTTATTGCTGTTACTATGATGTTTTTTTTTTCTGTTTTGTTTTGAGGGGGGGAGAGCACAAAGTTGGATAGACAAGGAGGGGAGGATCTGGAAGGACTTAGGGGGAGGAAAAAGAAGATAAAAAATTTAAATGTGGCAAATATAAATACTAGAATTAAACCCTCTAGCTTTGACTACAGTGTTCACATTACTCATAACAAGATTGTGCTTCTTCCCTGAGTTCAAGACTTCTATATTCAATTAGCTAGGTGGCATTAGTTTGTTGACATATATGATTGAAAAGGAACAACTGCTTTCCATCTCCCTACCTTCTCCTCTCCATCCCCTCCCAACATACTTACCTCTCACTGTCTCCATCTCAGTAACAACCATCTACCCATTGGCACTAAAACCCAAATCCTTTGATTCCCAATTCTCCTCTCCCTGGCTTTTATCAGTGATCTCCATATACTTTAACTTCAATATTACCAGTGTCCAACTATTCATCAACTCCTCCATTTCTATCTTAGGGTGGATCTGTGCTGCCTTTTACCTAGACAGTTACAATGCCTTGATAAGAGTCTCTGTGATTCATGGTTTTGGCATGCTCTGTTATTCTTAACTGAATAAAGAAGTCAGTTGGGGAAAGGCACACATGTTGTTTTTTAAAAGAAACTCCTGGAAAGTGCCTATAACATCGTCCTTCATATCTCCTAATCTTGGTGCAAGGGAGGATGGGAAATGGTGTTTTTATTTGATATAACTAAGTACTTCATGGGATTCTATTACTAGAGACAAAGAAAAAATAGTAGGGACCTAAATGGTGATCTTTGACCCAGAACAAACCTCTAAAACTAGTTTTAAGTTACATAGAAAGAGAGTTCAAATTAAGGAACGATAGAATCGTGTGATAAACAGTCGAGGCAGACAGGATGGCACATAGAGGGATCCCAAGAGATAAGGAGTGCATGGCTTGTTTGAGACCCTGTAGAAGCCCTGTATGGCTAGATTGTTGAGATCAGTAAGAGTCCCTGCTGCAGTAGGCCTATAGTGAAAGCCAAATATAGAGGTTAATTTGTATTTTCCAAACAATTTAGTATATATCATTTAATATTGGATTATACAGATTACAGTTTAATAGGTTAGTTGCTCAAAATGAAACTAACCAAGTAATTCTGTGGAATATTCTGGCAGTGAGGCAGTTACATTTAGGGCTCAGCCTGGGGATAGAGCTGAAGGGTAAAGGGCTTTGCCTCTTGGCTATCTGAGTACCTGTGCCTCTTCTCTTCTGTGAACCTCTGTTTCTTTATAAAATAGATGTAATAGATTACTGGCTGTGTCTCAGCTTTTCCCTGGTCTGGAGGGATGGCAATAGGAAAGGAGATGGGGAAAATGTGGTAAGGAGAAAAGGAAGGAAGGATGCTGGGAGTTGAGGATGGTACTTTGGAAGCACAGCACACAGAGGCAGCATTTGTGTCCCCAGAAAAAACCCATGCTGGGTTCTAGCAAATGAAATGGAAGAGAGCACTTCACCACCAGGTGTCTCCATCTCTGCACCAAAGTGAGGGCTTTGGAGCTTCCTTGAAACCATGTCAACAAAGTCAGAAAGAGTAAAGTTATTGATAGGCTTCCTGGGCTTCTTTTTTAAAAATTAAATTAGTATAGATGTCTTATTGTCTGATTAGTAAAAATAAGTTTGTCATTGGGGATTTTTATATACCTGCTGTCTTTTACTTTGATTATATGATGGGGTTATCTTCACAATGTACTAAAGCCACCCTTCTCCCCCTCTGGCCCCTGACACTGACCCTAAATAACTCCTTTTTAGACTTGATTTCTCTTTGAAAGATGACGAGAAACACAATCAAATCATCCTGGACCTGGCTGTCTACAGGTAAAGCATTTTTATTATACATTCATCTCATAGTCCTCCCATCAGATCTTTTTCTAAGTAGCAACCCCCTGAGTTCTGTAGCACAGAAGTGGAACTTGGTTTGCTCTTTTGAAGAAATATAGTGCTAAATGTAATTTTTAAAATATATTTCTTTTTTATTTTATATGCATAAATGCTTGCCTATACAAATGTATGTATACCATGTACATGCCTAGTGCCTACAGAGGTCAAAAGAGGGCAGTAGAGTCTCTGGAGCCGGTGTCACAGTTGGTCAAGAGCCATTGTACTTAAAACCTGAACCTAGGTCCTCTTGCAAGAGCAATAAGCACTCTTAGCCACTGAACCATCTCTACGTCCTTCACTGTAATGTTAAACACACAAAGATGAAAGGGGAAGGTGAATCAATAACCCCATAGTCCCATGGCTATGATCTCTCAAACCATACAGAAGGGGTTGAAATGATTCTCAGAGCTGTGCTGCTTTCTGATCCTCATACCCCAGGATTCCTTTGCTTCATGACTGTTGCTCTGACAGCCATCTTTGTTTTACAAAATACTGTGGCATAAGAATGAGCTTTGGTGGTGGGTGAGTCTTCTCTGCCTCATTCCATTGTAGAGCCCTTGATCTGGATTCTCTACTCTGAGATCCCCACATTATGGCTGGTTCTCAGTTGTACTTTATTCCAACAGACAGGTATGACCACATGGTAAGGTGACATGTTTACCCCTCAAGGTCATGACAGAGCATTATTACTCTCTTCTAAAGGTCCTGGGTTTTGACCCTTAACACTCTGCCTGTATTATCACTTACCCTTCCTGTAACATGAATCTCAAAGTGTCCAGGTCATTCTACCTTATTGCTTGACAGTGTTAGAATTGCCCCCACTGCCCTGGTGACTTCTGATCATTGTGTGGCCCATTCCATTCATACCCACTTTCTTGTGCCTGTGTCATTGTCATGTCAATGTCTCTATCCTTCAGCCTCTGAGAAGATGTCACCTTATGAGAGAGGACCCTGCCCACTGTCTGAGAAGGACAGAGCCTGCCTCTACTCAGAACTTCCATCACTCCTTGTCCTTCACTTGCTTTCTGACAAAGTCTAGATTTCCTGTGTTTTAAAATTCCAGCATCAGTGTTCGTTGGGCTGTAGCTTCCCAGTACCTCAAATAGTAGCCCATGCCTATTAGGAGGACCACAGATGCAGTGAATGAATGGCAACAATGGAGCTCATGAACACGTCCAAGCATGCCCTTGTAAAGGCCAGTGTGTTGTTAATGGCTACTTATGTGCTCTGTGTTACATTTGATTTTGCAGTAGCCATGGAAGGTGAGCGAGACACTTATTCTATAATGATCTAAAAGGCATATTTTCAGAGAGTGACTCCTGTCAACATAAACAGTAACTGGAGAAGCCAGAACACAATTGCTCAGGTCTCCTTCCAACTTTACTTTTTTAATTGTGGAAAAAAAATACACATAACATAAAATATATTATGCCAAGACATTTTGGAGTATACAATTCAGTTGCACTTGGTAAATTCACAGTGCTGTTTAACCATTTGACAGTGTCACCTCAACCCCATAGCCACCAAGCAGTCTTCATTTTTCCCTCCTCCTGGTCATCACTAATGTAAGATCTGTATCCTTAAATGAGCACCCAATAGAACTTTTATATAGATGGAGTCATATACTCTGACTATTTTCACTTACCATAATGACTTCATGGTTTATTACTCCCCCACATGTTAGAATTCCATTTTTTTCTGGCTATATAATATTCCATGGTGTGGTTATTGTACATACTGTTTATTTTTTTTAATTTATGGGTGTTTGTGTTCCTTCTACTTTGGCTGTGCTGAGTGGTAGTTAATCTTAGATGCTGTCCTCTTTTTCATACTATGCTCTTGCCCACTGCCTACTCCATTCTCTGCCTACTCACGGCTTGACCCATCCTGCCTTTGAAGGAAACTTCATCTTTCCCTCACTGGTTTCATCTCCTCTGTTCTTATAGCTCTCCAGCCTCCATTTCTGTTTTCTTTTTCTTTCTTTCTTTTTTTTTTTTTTGGAGGCGGGGAGGGGTAAGTATTCATAGTTCCACCCTTTTCAGTTTGTCTCATATTATTTAGGTTATTTCTGAAGTTTTAATTGCATTAAAATCCCTTGCTATCTGTGTCAGCACATGAGATTATAGATGAAGTTCAACCCATGCATCATGGATTATCCAGTCTTTCTTCAAAAACACTTACGGAATGTCTCCTCTGCAACAGGCATGAGGAGACTGTCACCCACATATTCCAGATACCCATGGCTCTTGTTTATCTATTGCCCTGTCAGGGGACACAGGCACTAAGCAGTCAGACTCCTCCTCGTGAGTAACCACAGAGGGAGAAAGGCTATGTGCAGGAAAACAAGCTAGAAAGAGAGCTCAGGGATATAGAATGCCAGTGTGGGGCTGGTGGTTGACAGCATGGGATGGCCAGTGAAATTTGCTAACCTGAGCAATGGAAACAGGGAGATGAGAAGTAGTTTGCTCTATAAAGAACTGGTAGGAAAAAAAAACAGACAGAGGAAGATCTTGAATGCAGAAGCAGATAAATACATGAGAAACTTGAGCATGGTGGAGGACTGTCCTCTTGTTAATATTATGATTTAAAAGTTAATGATGGAATTCTTGATTAACATGAACAGTCTAAGGAACACAACTCACATGCCTTGTAATTCTTGATTAACATGAGCAGTCTAAGGGACACAATTCATGTGCTTTCACAGCATTTCAGAGGGCAGGGTGTTCTTCATTGTTCAGAGGAACAAACAGGCTGAGAGGAATTCAGAAATGTGCTCTACTGGCTTGAAGCAGGAATCTATGGAGTGAATTTCTCAGAAGCCTCTCTGACCCTAAAGCCCACCAGCACCCTGGATGACTCTCCCTGTCTTAAAAGTTGAGATATTTGAATCATTGTCCCATTTTCTTACATTCAAAATCAGTTTTTAGGATGTAGTTACTTGGCAAAACTTGTTTTAATGTGTGAAATCTGGAGGGCCTTGGGTGGCTGCCGTCCCTGTTCAGTAGCTTGTCTCTTCTGGGACTGTGGGTATTCTACATACTGTTTCTACAAAGGAACTGCCCTTCTAGCAGCATTGGTCCAGTGCAGCTGTGCAACAGCTGCAGGGCATCAGAGGCATCCAAAAAAGCAGAGCCAGTGGCTGTTGGCCCAGAGTGTGGTGGATTCAGCATTCCTTGCTGCTGAAATCCTGGGGGCTTAAAATAAAATATTCATGGAAGAACATGACAAGCCATTTTTTTCTTTTGCAAACCTCTGGCATTTCAGACCTAATATATTTTTGGGCTAGGGGCAATCAATGCCAAGTATACTCATATGTCTAAAAATGAAATTGCTGATATATTGAATTTCCTTTGGACTAGGGATATTTAAGGCTAGTATTTTAGAGACAGTTTAGTGTGGACATTTAAAACTTTCTTCATCTAAATTGGTCTTATAATCATGCTTTCATGTTTTTACTTTTTTGAGCTGAATGGTTTTTTTTTTTTGCACAATTACAAGATGTGATATGCTTGATTTTGAAGGTACATGGATACTTCTTTAATTGAGGTGGATGTGCAGCCAACTTATGTTCGAGTAATGGTCAAAGGAAAGGTAAGCATAACTGTGG
Organism: Grammomys surdaster; assembly: GCF_004785775.1. Lineage (NCBI taxonomy): Eukaryota > Metazoa > Chordata > Mammalia > Rodentia > Muridae > Grammomys > Grammomys surdaster. The sequence goes on from NW_021604669.1 coordinate 7,972,194, forward strand.
GATATCACCATTTTAAAAGATAAGTCTTGACCTAAGCCATGTGGTCCCTGTGTAAAAAAAAAAGAGAGAGAGAGAGAGAGAGAGAAAGAAAACCTAACTGGAAAAGCTAGAAACTCAGACAATTCACTGTTTGTTGGATATGTTCTTCATACCACAAGATGGTATGCAGTAGACATGGCTGCTACCTCCAGTATCTCAGGAACATGAGTGCCTTAAACCTGCACCTCCTGTGTTGCCATTTTTTTTTTAAAGTTCATGCCATAGCTGCAAAGTTCAAGTGAATGACTATTCTAAATGGTCACTCATGGCAACTCTGATTTTATCATTTTTAAAAAAGGATTTTTTTCCCTGATTCCGAGCCTGCATTTGGGTTAGCCCAGAGAGACATTAAAATGGAACTATACTGATGCTTTATACGTAAATGATCTTTCCACCCTAGATGGACAAATGAACACTTCATAGATTGTGGCTGGTGAATACTTTTTAGATTGTACATAAAACCAGCTAACACAGTTCATGTATATAAAGAGTAGTTTTAGAATGTATTTTAATGAGTCTAAACAGTTTTCTTAATTTAACACGTGTGTTATGAATTTGTAACAAAAACAGCCTTTGAGGTGGGCTTTTGTAATATGCCCCTGTTCCCTACACTTCCTTCTCATTTCCAGCCATTTCAGCTTGCCCTTTCTACAGAGGTCCAGCCTGACAGCAGCTCTGCTAAAAGGTCTCAGACAACAGGACATTTGCTGATCTGCATGCCCAAGGTAGGAAATGGCATTTGGACGAACTTCACATCTGAGTGTATTGGTTTCTGAAAGAGTGTGACTTGTTGTGGTTAACAGCAACTTCCGATCAGGATGACATTACTTGAGAGTAGCAGAAATACTCTCACAACTGCTCACGTACAAGGAAAAAGGATCCTGAGAAGAAACTGCTGAGAAGGAACACTGGAATATGACTGGGGCCCAAGGTGACTCACCCATCTAAACTTGACCAGCTCTGCAGACCAGAATCTAGATAGCACATGGAGAGATAGAATACAAGGTTCTTCTAAGTGAGACTGATCCTGATCATTCTGTGTGCTGCCTGGAAGTCTAGCTGGCCTGGGTGTTCTAAAGATTTCTAAGCATTCAGCTTAATAGTTTTGTAACTTTTGGAAAGTTACCAACACCTCTAGAGTTCTAGATTTTATGATTTTTAAGACTTATAAATATGAACATAACTCACAATATTGATAGCATTCCATGATATTAATAATATAATCTTTATAATTCAATATACATATTAATTTTCCTTAAATTTTATTCATTTGGAAGAAAACAGTTGATTCACTCTTTGTATTTTCATATGGTATTGGGTCATGTTGATTCAGTTCAGTATATTTATTGAATATCTCCCTACTATCAGCTGCTGGCTTGAAGATGAATATGAAACTTTAGATTTTTCCTGATTTTAATGGGGAGACATGGTTATAAGTATATAACTTTGCCACAGTCTGAGAAGAAATCATGGAAACATGTGGTAGAAATAGTTGGGTAACACGAATAGTTTGATAGAGAAGAGGTGAGTGACCAATTTTGAAAGGACAATTGACTGTGGTTCATGGAAAACAGAACAAATAAAGAAGACCGTATGAGACTGGAAAGTGAGTCTCTGTGTCTGCAGCAGAGGACAAATTCAGAAAGTAGAAGACCAGAAGGCATACAGAAAAGAATACATTGGTGACCTCAGACTGAAGCATCACTCTTGATGTTATTTCTTATTGTGGATACATTTGAAAAACCAGAGGCAGCTCCTTGATAAATCCAGGTTGAATAACATTTCCATCTTGATTTTATTCTTCAACATGATGAGTACATACTAGCATCCAACCAGATACTGCGCCAGGTACTGAATAAACTAAGAGAACAAAAACATTTAAACAAACAAACAAGATTATTTTAGATTGAGCTCAGCCCTGTGCTGAAGATATGTGAGAAAATAAGATTAAGAGGTTTGACTGAAGGCATGTGACTAGTCCTTTTAGATGGAAGGATCAAGAAAGGCACCATAGAAACATGACATTTGTGGTGGTTTGAATAAGAATGGCCCCCACAGATTCATTTATTTGAATGCTTGGTCACCAGGGAGTGTGATTGTTGGAAAGGATTAAAAGGATTAGGAGTGTGGTCTTGTTGGAGTAGAGGTAGTTTTGTTGGAGGAAGTATGTAACTACAGAGTGGGCTTTGAAGTTTCAAAAACTTATATCAGGTCTCTCTCTCTCTCTCTCTCTCTCTCTCTCTCTCTCTCTCTCTCTCTCTCTCTCTCTCTCCTTCACTCTCTTTCTGTCTGGAAGTCAGAAAGTAGGTCTCAGCTACTTCTTCAATGCCATGCCTGTCAGTGTGACTCCATGATCTCTGTCATGTTGATAATGGTTTAACGTGTGTTCGAGTGTGCACGTGTGTGTGTGTATGTGTGTGTGTGTGTGTGTGTGTGCGCGCGCGCTTATGTGCAGAGCCCAAAATGGCCCGAAGAGGGAGTCAGATGTCTTTGAGCTGAAGTTACAAGTAACTGTGAGCCTCCATACATGGATTCTGAAAACTGAAATCAAGTCCTTTGCCGGAGCGGTACACTCTATTTATTCCTAAGCCATCTTTTCAGTCTCCTAACCTGATTGAAAGAGGAAATTCTACCTTCTGTGAGGATTAAGAACCAAAAGGTAAAAAAAATGACTCAAAAATAGTGAAGTGAGAAATCTTTGCAGTGAGGGAACAATGTTGGGAGCTGCCAGACAGGTGATGAGTCACCAAGTTGAGATTATATTTTGAGGGGAATGCCAAAATGATTCAGGAAAGTCACGGATGCTTTAACTAACAGGTATATTCTGGTGTCATCTCAGTTGGCAAGGTCTCTAGAGGGATTCGAGGAAAGTGGGTCATAGGTTCACATAGTGATTTAAATAACAAATGCCACAGGACATCTAGCTGATATCTCAGGTAGGCATTCACATCCATCAGTCTTGAGCTCAGTGGAAACAACTGGTTAGAAGTTGGAAATAATGAAGAAAGAGATGGTAGATAGGAAATGGGGTTGCTGAAAATGTTTCTATCGGGGTACAGATGGAGCAGGAAAGAGTTTAGGGTGGAGCAGTGGGGACAAAGCTGCATTTTGAAGTTGAGGAAAGAGCCAGCATGCAGCATTATATAAATAATCAGGGAATTGGGAATACTGACAAATGTCCAAAGTACCAGGAAAGTCTACAGGATAAACCTTTTCAAGAAGGAAGCTGAGCCTGAGGAGGACACATACGGGTTCACTGGACTTGTCAAAATAGAGGCCACCATGGTGACAGTCATCTCAGTGGGAGGGAGAAAACTGTAAGAATCAGAAGCATGGCAGAAACTTCAGACAACTGATTTTGGAAATGTTGCTCAAAATGGGAATCAAGTAACAAGCTAGGGACTATCCAGGGATGAAGAGTCAAGGGAGAGCTTTGAGCATATAGATAGTTTATAAATGACTCCTTGAATGTTGACTGGAAATTGAAGATAAAAATACAGTCTGTGCTTCCCTGGTAGATTAAAGTTCTGGCATTTACAACTTCTAAAGAATGGAAGGATTGTCTCTGCTTACTTTTGGATTTTGTGCAATTTTCCTTTGATCTTGAAGTTGAACATCTGGGACAGAGCTTGATACTGTGATAGGCTTAACACAGGTGAGAGCTCTGAAAAAAAATTTAAAGGAGTCTGACTTTAAAATTTTACTTGTCACTGTGAAGTATCCAGATTCTTTATTACAATCTGAGTGAACTAAAGTGTTTTCTGTTGCTGTTTGTAGAATTTCACTCCAAAACTTACTTTAACCATGAAGAAACAATTTGTCTTTTAGAGGAAAATAGAAGAGTAGAGAGGCTGAGTCAGGGTCCTTCTCAAATGTCTGGTTACTTTCAATTAAACTTCTCTTATCAGATGAGCACAGGAAGTAACAAGTATCACACTTCTTGCTTACTCTACCCCCACCTCGAATGAATGAAATAGAAATGAGCAGAAATCAAAGATGCAGGGAGAGAACAAAGCCTCTTCAGAATAAGTAGTCCAATTAAATGAAGAGCCATCTAGTTTTGATTAGCCTCAATCTGAAAGATGAAACCAATGTGGTTAAAGGGATGATGCCATTTTATTGACCTCTCCCATTAGACCTTATCCTTTGAGCTAGGGTGTAGAGTTACCATCTTCAGTACCCCTTAGGTTTCCAGAAGAATAATAGATAAACCAGCAACACGTTTCCTTTGCCAGGGAAAGAAATGATAATGGGGAGTGGGTGTCTGCAAGGAAGTATATAAATTTGATTAACCCATAAGGCTTCCACAGTGATTGAATAGTCCTTTAATTTTTATAGCCAATTCCCCCAACAGATTGACCAAAGGTCATCAATTATGTATTTTTATTCTGAGGGAAAAAATAAAAAGTAAAATTTGTTGTCATGCAAGAGAATAACAAACAGTACTTGAGGATCATGTTGTTCTTGGTGGCTGTAGCAAATTAAAGGCGTGTGCCTATATTAACTAGAACATATCTACAGGGAAATCTGAAAGAACACATAATTACCTCCATACTCATTACAGGCATTTGTGTGATACCATGAGCATCAACCCCCTTCACCCCCAGTTCCCACTCATTTATTTGGAAACTTCCAGTGTAACTGACAAGGGGAAGATGAAATTATAACTGTCATTCTTAAAGGGAAAGCTAGAGACATGACTAAGTACCTTGTTTAGGGTGGCAGGCGATGGAACCAAAAAGTCTCTGTTGTCACTGTTTACGAGTGTTTTAAATAAACACTTCCTCATGCTTGCACTGCCTTTTGTGGTAGTGGTTGTTGTTATCATTGTTGTTTTTGGGGTAAGTCTTATTTCTATAACCCAATGAGACTGAAACTTAGGATCTTTTTATTCTTGCCTCCTGAAAACTAGGATTTCTTCTTGTTTTCATAGGTGCCTAAATGTTGCATGTTAAAACATAAAAGTCACAACAAATGGCTTATTAAAAGAAGAATGGAGGTGAGATGAGGCAGGTAGACCACGTAGAGCTGGTTCTTGTTTGTCTTCAGTAGTAAAGTTAGATAATGTTTTCTTTGAAGGATTGTTTCTTAAAAATTATCTGAAAGGCATTCACATGTAGATAAGCCATCTTCTATCACTGCTAAGAGAAGGCACTGAAATCAGACTTCTGAGAATAACCAACCTCTTGCCTAAAGTTAGTCCTTTTTCATTCTTAAGCACATAAACTTGACAACAATTATTTTTTTTCTAAAAATCATCAAATGCTAATAAATAGAACTAACTTCATTTAAGTTATGATTAAAGTGAATGCTACTAAAAGCTAACACCTTCATAATGTTCCTTCTCACTAAAACATTTAAAGTAGTGACCTTGAATCCAGAGAGTTATGTCCTGGGTCTGAATTTGCTGGCTTACCCAGTAGTTGCATGAGTCGGACCTGTATTATAATTACTAAGGAAAACCCTTGGAATATTAAAACATATTGTAAGAGTAAACCTCAGTATATATCCATGAGCAAATTGATTCAATTCATATAGATCTCTATCATATCTATTGTATTGTCATACACAGGTATATGCACATTTGGCAAGGGGTAGATGAGCCTGGAAGACATTATGCTAAGTGAGACAAGCCAGGCACAGAAAGAACACATGCAAGCTTATTTCTATGTAGAATGTTTCTGAGAATCAAATACAGAGAGCTAGAAAACAAAATGATGGTGATAAAGGGGATGAGGAGGAATAGGAAGGTCTGCGGTGATAAAGTCTAGAGAGCCAATGTACAACACAGGAACTAGCGTTAGGAAATTTGCGTATGAGATCTGCACTATATGAGCAGGCTGTAGTTGCTCTTGCCACAAAGGGTAACTCTGAGGTGAGCTCATTTTACTGCGTTGACCTTCTCTCTGTCTTCTGTGTGCTGTAAGGTCAAATAAGCCTTCACTATGTACACTACATACAATTCATTGATAAAAGGAAACCATACTATTAAGATGCTCTGGGCTTCAAGTAACAGGAAATTCTGACTCAAAGAGGTTTGCATAGTTAACAAAAATACATTGCTCACCTAAAAACTAAAAAAAAAAAAAATCAATTCAGTCAGAGACAGCATTTCAATTTATTTATAGAACAGTATTATCAGCATGTTAAGCAAACTAGGATTCCCAGGAATACTTAGCAAAGTCTTTAATAGCTTATACTACTTAGATAGTCTGAGTGAAATTGTGTGTTTATCATGAGTTGATATCAGTAAGTCTGTCTGTCGTATCTTTGTAGAGAACGCCATGGAAGGCTGACTTGCTTGATTGGGCCTGGATTGTCAATGACAATAACATGGATTGTGAGAATTTGGTGATAAGATTTGTGTCCATTTTTCCCAGGACACAAAATTTTCATTGAGTCCACAACGCGATGATATTTTTTTCAGAATGTAGGAATTGAACGCAGGGCTTGGTATGTACATGCTAGGCAATTGTTCCCCCATTGAATCACACATCCCAACTCCTTTTTCTCCTTTTTTACACTGAGACAGAGTTTCACTAAGTTTCCTTGTCTGTCCTTGAACTCACTGTGTAGCTCAGAAAAGCTTTGAACTTGTAGTCCTGATGCCTCAGCCTCCTGAGTTGCTGCAATGTGGAACTGTGCTGTCAGGCTTGGCCAACTATGTATTAGACACTACATTTCAACATTTTTTTCATGATGTCAAAATGATATTTTTCTCTTCTCATATTCAAAGAATCCCAGATCTGTACAGAGTGCTGACCAGTAGATACATTGCATGAGTTTAAGTCTGGTCCCATCACATAAGTCAAGGCTAAATTTTCTATTGCTAACATCAATGGAAGCTCCCAGCTCCCAGCTCCCAGCTCCTCCCAGCTCCACCCAGCTCCGCCCAGCTCCTCCCAGCTCCTCCCAGCTCCCAGCTTCCAGCCCCCAGCCCCCAGCCCCCAGCCCCCAGCCCCCAGCCCCCAGCCCCCAGCTCAGCTTCTTCATCCTGGCTTGGCTGTCAGAGCCATCTGGAAATGTCCCACACCAGCTACACAGTCTGTACTACTTATGTAAGCTACTCTGGATTACAGATGTTCAGGTTACAACCCTGTGCACGCTGCCAGACTCCTGTCTCTGTTCTCCATCTTTGTATCTTTTGTTATGAGCACCATATCTCCAGCATGCTATGCTCTACAATACCTCCTGTAATCAAGGGCTGTCATTTAGTTAGAAGTGGCTCATGAAGTTGTAGGTGATGAGACCCTCTGGCTGTTCATAAAACATCAGGCAGTGGACAATAGAGTGGGAAATTCATTTCTCAGGCTTCTGTGGCATGTCCAGGTCTTGGTGAGATTTCTTCCTGGCTTCCAGAATTCTTTGTTCATCAGCCTTTGCTTTGAGAGTAATGGATAAAGAATCTCAGTCATCAGGGTTCATGCTTTTATTTCATTGGATATATCTAGTCAAGACTGATGATGTCATCTGTCCAAAAGAGTTAACTCTTCTTCCATGGAAGACGTGGAGATTCGTTTTCAGCACAGCAGCCTGAATGACCACTTTATACTAAATGTGGACCAGACCATGTCAGGTTTCCTACTTCACTCAGAGTTAAAAATCAAGTTCCCTGCTATCTCTCTCTTCCCATATCCCTTCCTGCACTGAATTTTCTACCATTCTCCCTCACATCTTCTGACATCATCAGATTCCTTACTTTTTCACAGCTATGACAAATATCCTTTTGGGAGTGGGCCTGGGCTTTGCTACCTCAGCTAGTCTCAAAAGTTGCCCTGCCCTTCAGGTTTCTTCTCAAACATCTTTTGATCAAGGAAGTGGCTCCTGATCCCCTTTATATCCATTCTTTGTATCTCGCTCTGCTGTCTTTTTCCTGATAGATTTTATAGCCCAGAAGTTGAATTCTCTGTTGCTTTTCCTCAGCAAGAATAGAAGCCTCTAGAGAACAAAGGGTTTCATCTTTTCCAGACTGTATTGTCACTGTGACCTAAAAAGCCTGGTCAGAAATCAAATATCTCCAGCTATTTCACAGTCTTTCCATTTGTATTATTCAGATTATGTTTAGAATAAGCCTATCAGATTCTGCCTCCAAAGCAAGCCTACTGTAATTTCTGTTGCTGTCCATGTAGTCAAAATGGAATGCAGTGGTTAAAGGCACAGGCTATGGAGCTAGAGAACTGGAGTCAAATCTTGTTTCTTTCACTTGGCATCTGGCAAATCCACTCTTCTATGCCTCTAATGCGTCATTTATAAAGTGACCATAATAGTTCAGGCCTCAAAAAGTTGTAAGCATGATGTATGAGTTACATTGATAAAAACCAAAGCAATTGAGCAGTGTTTAGGGTATAATGCATATTTGTATTAAGACATACATAATTTTAATTAATATTGTTTGTTACTCTTAATATTGTACTGAAATATCCGTTCATATTGTTTTGTAATCATTATCTGTTTTAGTTAGGGCTTTACTGCTGTGAAGAGACATGATGATTATAGCAACTCTTATAAAGGCAAACATTTGATTGTAGCTGGCTTACATTTTCAGAGGTTTGGTCCATTATTCATCATGGTAGGAAGCATGGCATCTTGCAGGCAGGCATAGTGCTGATGGAGCCAAAAGTTCTACATCTTGATCTGAAGGCAGCAGGAGAAGACTTTGTGCTACACTAGATATAGCTTGAACATAAGAGACCTCAAAGCACATCCTCACAGTGACACACTTCCTCTAACAAGGCTACACCTACTCCAAGAAGACTATGCTTCCTAACAGTGCTACTCTCTATGCCTAAGCATTCAAATACACGGATCTATGGGAACCATACCCTATTCAAACTCCCACATTATCTTAGTCACTTCCCTGCAACTATAATAGAATTCCTAGTGACAGGTAAGTTTGACTCATAACTATAATTCTAGAAGAACATATAGTGTAATGCAAAAATCTGACAAGGATCCCCTGGCTAGATCCCAACATCATACATGAAGTGGTGTGGAGGTTCATGGGATTGGAGACAAAGAGAGATACACACAGTACCATGTGTTAAGAATCAGCAATAAAGCGAAGAGGTTTCTGGTCTGCCCATTTATAACAGACTACTACCCTTGGGAACAAATGAGACTTGCATGATCCCTTCACAGAGGGTCTTCCCCAGTCACTTCCCAGAAAGCCCACCTCTTAAAGGCCTTCCTACTTTCCCTATCATTACAGTGGACAATATGCTTTGATAGGGATGATATCTAAGCCATGACAATTTTTGAGACTAAGCTGAGTTTGTAGATTTTACAGGAACAAATAGGTATATTTACATTACTAAAACCTGAAATACAGTAACATGCTCCTCTGTTGTAACTGCACATTTGTAAGTTTGTTTACAGATATATAATTTTAATATATATTTGGAATGAGGCTATTCTTCACATTACCTAAGAACTTATGTTTGTCCTTCAGCCTGTTCTTTGGATGTGTCACTAAACCCAGTAATATGTATATGATAGTCTCTTTAATATTTTTCCTGGGGACATTGGGTATGTGATCTTACCACGGTCTGGCTTAATACGACTTAACTGAAGTTTTGCATGCACTGAGAGGGCTTGCTTGTGTGAATCAGGTTGAACTGATTCATTAGCTAATCTCCCGTCTAGATTCTCGATTGACAAGTTACAGGAACCCTCCATGCTTCATGATTTCCTTTGGGATTTCTTTCAGAATAATTAACTGAGATGAAGGAAGTTGCTGTTGGAACTGAACAGCAGACTGCCTTTCCATGTTGGCTGGAGAACATGTTGTTTGGTTCTGTTTGCACCAGACACAGGAGATGAAGGTCACATATTAAAGCCAACAGAACAGACCATAATTATGTAAAACCCAGACAAGTTTCCTCTATATTAGTCAGACATGTTTTCCACTCAAATATGTAAGTTATGTATATTTGATGCTCACTCTGACTGTTATGTGGACCTGGAGTGCCCCTAGCCCTCTCCCCAGGTTTGTCTATTACATCCACAGTCCTGCTTTTATATTTCTCATTTTGAACTCATTCCAGAAGCTTCCATGCCTGAAAAAAAGAAACATGGAAAGGTTATCTCCACCTACATCAGCACTTCTAATTCCTCTTTCTGGTTGTCTTTTCAACTCCTTTCCTCCAAAGGGCACAAGATCCTATTTCCACTCACATTTCAAAGAGTGATTTTTCCCATCTCTTTTGCAATTCTATTTCTCGGTACTGATTTGTTTATCTGGATCTTATAATAAAAAAATATCCTGGAAATGCTTCCTTTCTAAAAACAAAAAGAAAGAACAATGAAAAACACCCTCCTCTATGTTTATTGCCCAGATCTGATTTATTATAAGACTGTTAAAATGAACATCTTTTCTTTATATACTGTATTTTCATTAATTGAATGTGTTCTCTGTGCCAGTTCATTCTAAATGTCAACTTGACACAACTGAAAAATCACTCGGAAAGAGAGCCTTATTGGAGAACTATGTAAATCAGGTTGGCCCATGAGCATGTCTGTCAGGGGCTATCTTGATTGTTAATTGATAAAAGATAATCCAGCCTACTGTCGACAGCATCATTCCCTAGGCAGAAGTACTGAACAATATAAGCAAGAAGAAACCTAGTTGAGAGTAATCGAGCAAGCAAAGACATAGTCTGTCTTACCTTGACTGGAATGTGAGGTGACTAGCTTCTTGTATTCCTGCCTTGACTTACTTGAAATTATAGAAAATAAATTAAAATTGCAAGCCAAATAAACCTCATTTATGTTGCTTTTTGCCCTAGCATTTTATCACAGCAATAGAAATGAAATTAGAAAATTATTTTACAATTCCATGCATATTTATAATGTCTTCTGATTACTCTTATATTCTATCCTCTCTTAACTACCCAACCTTATCAACAATCCTCCATTTATAATTTTTATTTCCCTCTTCTTTTGTTTTGTGACCCCAATAGACATAATTAACTAGGACCTTCTTGTCTTGTGACCACACATATGGAACTATCCTGTGGAGCCTGTTGGGCTCATCAGTATGGATAAATCTGAAGTTTATAGCCCCAGAATCCATTAGTAGCCAAATAGTACAGCGGGAAGGTGTTGCTACATAAGCCCCTTCCCCTACCCTTCATTAGTTATTGGTAGGTACAGTATTGTGACTTACCACTGTATGAAAGTTCAGCTGCCTTAAGTTCATGACTGAATGTCTGTGTCATGCCTAGAAAATAGCACCCTACTGCCCTTCTCCCTTTCTGCTGTCTCTTGAGTCCTTTTGCTCCATCTTCTGTGATAGTTCTGTGACAGTAGACTGGATGGCATAAATGTTTAGGGCTGATTATTCAATTGTACCTTATTCTCAGCACACTAAGCAGCCAAGAGCTTCTGTATTATGAGCATTCACCTTAAAGAGACAATTTCTGATTAACCCAAGAATAGCCATTATATTTTGATGCAATGTCCATTTAGCTAAATGATGGTATTTGGTTCCCCTCTAGGGCCTATGGCCTCCACAAACATGAGGTTTACCAGGATTACAAACCTGACATGAATTCCCTTCAGCAAAATGTTCTTCAGTTCCAATAAGAGAGCTGTTGTTTGCTGCCTTAATGGTTGAACAACTATTGAAGCAGTGGGCACATCTTGCCTGGGTTTCAACTGTAGTTCATAGGACCACTTGTTAAGAACACTGATACCTTTTCTCCCCCAGTATCGGTGTTATGAAAGCTAATAAGAAAGGAGGTTTTAGTTCAGTTCTGGCTTGGCTTCTCTGTATTTTGACCAAGATGTATGGTGTCCTCAGCAGTACAATCTTACCTCATTCTGATGGATAACCAAGAGGAATGACATTTTTAAGGATCTCTAGGGATCCCATGACCAATAAAAAATAACTCAAACAAACAACATATCTGATGATGTGGAGGGGGCTGTTTAATAACCCATGGCTTTGAGGGGTAGTGCAATCAATCAAACAAGATAACTCTTCTAGCTTTTTTTTTCAATTTACACTATTAATTGACCTACAAATAATAGGTTTCCCTGTATCTTTTTAAATATAACCTTTATTTTAGTTAAACACCTTCTTCTCCCCATATTGTCTCAAATCCTCATACTTGATTAATCCCTTCTATCTCCAGTATCCTTGGTCCATCTACCTAATTTCAATGTCTTAAGGCATCATCATCCAATAGCCCCTTTCTGATTTCCTGGCTACTACAGGAGCTCCAGGTTTAACATACCTAAAGAGTTGAAGCAAGGATTCTCAAAGAACACATGGCATTTGACTTTCTGGGTCTAGATAACCTCACTCAGTGGATTTTTAAAAATAGTTCCCTCCTTTGGCCTTCAAATTTCACCTTTACTTATAGCTGAATAAAATTCCATTGTGTATACCTAACACATTTTCATTATTCATTCATTCATCCACTGATGGACATCTAGACTTAGTACATTTCTTAGCTGTTATTGATAGAACAACAATGAATGTGGGTAAGCAAGTATTTTTGTAGTAAGGTATAGAGTCCTTTGGGTATATGCCCAGAAGTGATTTAGATGGGCCACATGATGGCTTTATTTTTAGCGTTTGAAAAACCACCATACTGAATTCCATAATCACTGGAGCAGTGAACAAAGGTGGTTCTTTGCCCACATTCATGCCATCATTGCTGTCACTTGATTTCTTCTTGTTTTTTTCTCACATTCTTTCAGACTAACTCCTGTAATACATCATCTTCCCAACTCCCCTCCCCTGAAACCTCTGAGTTTTGCAATCATCTCCACTATTATCTCCTTGACCATCTCTCACCCTCTGCCCATCTGACATTTGTGCAGAGATTTGTTTGTTTGTTTTTTCATCAAACATCTCTCTCTTTTATTTTCATTATGTCACTCTCATGGGATGTTTCTCCATGTCACTAGATGATTCTGGTCCCTGGATGTATTTGGACAGAATAAATTAGATGCTTCTTTCTCATACAAAGGCCAGAAAGTGGGAATGTTCAATTTAGTTCTGGAACTGGTTTTGTTCTCTATATTCAGTGTATGTATGATCTCGTGACTTTAAAAGTCACTAGAACTCCTTCATCTGATAGTTTCCAGTGAATATAAAGGAGAAGCAATCATTGTAAGGAAAGTTAAAATCTTAATAGAATCAGTACCTAAGGATATAATAAACAATTTAAGTCCACTGATCCAGAGGGAAGGCTGAAGAAAAACTTTGTATTTATTAATTACACAGAAACCTTCTGAAAATCATATCTAGTCAGTAATGTTTCTTTCATAAATGACCTCCCAGCTTGAGTTATTATTCTGAAGAACTGTAATTTCAAATCAAAGCAAGAAATAAGCTATTCCTCAGGAGGTCTTGTGGACTGTCATTGTAGTATCTTAAAATGGTCCTCAGATGGGTCTTGAATGTGAAGAAAGGGAATCTTATATAAATGCTACCTGCAAATGGAGATCTACTCTAGAAGGATTATTATGGACAGATAGTAAACACATGGTTTTTTGTGATGACTCAACTTACATTTTTCTATTTCACAGTGATGAGAAATGGATATGTATTCAGTTGAAATCATTCTTTAATTACACACACACACACACACACACACACACACACACACACATAATGATATTCTCTTGCAATGCAATGATAATAGGTCCCAATTAGTTACATAATCATAATGGCAAACAACTGAGACTCTCTATACTACACTCAGAAACTATGATGTTCAGTAGGTCATGAACTAAGTGCATTTTCAACTGGGTAAACTGTTAATTTCCAATGGGTTTATCAGGACATAGATTCATGGGAAGTTGAAGAATATTAATCTACCTCAAATGAGTATCCATCACACAGAGGTAACCCAGACACTCACAGATACATTAGAAATCCAATGAGCGCTTTGAATCTGGTCATGCCAATTTTTTGTTTTTCTTCCTTGAGATGACACTCAAGAGTTTCATGGTCAAAGTAGTTATTAAATTGTAGGCCATAGACTTTTAAATACATTTTAAACTTTGACTCTCTTAAGAGCTGAATATTAGATACTTGAATATAGCAGTTTATTTGAGGAATAAATAGGGATGTTGGTCAGGAATTAGAGAAGGGAAGGAACCTACCTGTAGACAATTCCACAGTAGGCCAACAACCCTTGTATGTCGGACACCGCCCGCGGGGGAGCGGCGGTTCCAGGGCGGGGCATGTTGTTCAGTCCCGCTGGACAAGGCCGACTGCGGAGAGGAAGACTTCTCATCCCCCTGTCCCGCGGGGGCGACCCACGGACAGGGGCGCACACGAGTCTTGACTTACACGAAACCAGAATTCAAGAGACATGGGGAGATTTAAGATGTGTTGATTTATTAAGAGACGGCAGGTTTGAGTGGTGTGGAGCTTTCTCGAAAAATGTGGGAATGGGTTTGTTTATATATCAGAAGCGGGGGAGAAGGGCGGGGCCAGGGAAATCTTGAGGCAGAGACTTATCCCCCCGCCCTCTACTTGGGACATGGAGACTTTGTGGCAAGTCTCTGGGCTCTGGGGGCGTGGCCAAATACCCAGGATTCTATAGTCCCACACTTGTAGAAAATTATAGTATGTTATACAAAACACATGCATCAGGACAATTCTACCTGAGAAGCAATGGGACTAGTGTGTCTGTAAACTGGCTGCTTAAATCTACCAGCTCTTGATGACTACTACCTGGATTAAGGTGGGAGTTGTATGATAAGCTCCCAAGACTTCAGACATGCTGGTATCATAGTCCATGCAGTCCTGAGCTGTTTTAGGAAAGAGACCCTAGCCCCAGAGGTGCAAACAACAGTAGTGAGAGCTTGCTAGAGGACAGTGAAAGTGTAAAGGATATGATTAGGACATTGACAGTGATGCTAATTAAATGGGATGAAAAAGTCAACCTTGAAATGTCTTATAAGAAACCAGAAACTATCAAAATGATGAAAAAGGTCCCTGCTGTTTACTACCCTGCGACCCTGATTCTTAGGGTTTTCTCTGGGTGAGACTGAAGTATGCTTGAACTCCAGGCTGATTATTTACTAAAATTGTTATTTAACATTAAGGATACCATTGTCAATAGGTACATTGTCAATAGGTGCAGCAGCCCATGTGTACTTAGATGCCGATTGGATGGATGAAAAGTTAAATCTCAGGACATTGTTCTTGTCTGTTGCTCAAAGCTGCCTTAAACACTTTGAAACAATTTTCCAAGGCAATGCTTGCAAAACAACTCAGTGTCTATCCTTACTTGTTAGTTGTGCATGTCCCTTTATCACTAAGGTCCAGTTTCCTGGGCAACCAGAAGTGGCATCTGAGTCATGTGGCTCTGATGTTCATCATTCTTCCCCATTTCAGGAGCTCCTGAAAAATATTCTATTGTTCTGCCTATTCCTCTTTCTCTGCCTCCCTCCTGTTTTCTCCTTCTAAGGTTTCACAGTTTCTCAATGCTAGTCTCTCAAATTTGGTCATTTAATTGCCTCAGTTCAATATACTGACCTTGATCTTTTCTCTGTCTGTAAGCCTTTCCTGGCCAGCCTTCTCACCATTTGGAAGAGTATTTTGTCCATTTATCATCTGACTACATCAAATTGTCATCAGCAGTTTACTGGGGATGGATTTGCTCTATTCAGATAGAGATTGTACATAGGAAAGGCACAGCTCCCTTAGTGTTAATACCCTGAGTTCTAGATCTCCAAAATATGACAGTTCAGACTCACAAACCTAGAAATATGCAGCACTAGGCTCTGAGAAATTGAGGCCCACTGCCAAGGGCCTTAGAAGCCTTGTGTCTATCTAGGTGCTCAGATTAGAGCAAGCTCTAGATTTTCAAAATCATTGTTTTATGGTTCTAAAACTGTGAGAATACAAAGCTCATTGTTCTAAGTTTTCAAAGTCAGACACATATAGCTGTAGATACTTAAGTCAAAAGCTATTGCTTTGAGTTCTGAGTTATAATAGGTGAGCACACAACAGCTTATGTTAAAGCACCCAAAGTTTGGGTATTATTATCCCTACCTTCTAATTTTTGCCAGTTGTCAGAGACTCTTTGTACTGCTGCTAGAGCAGTCTAGGAGTAAAAATATGATTTAGGAGAACCTCTATTGTACTTAACATTGCAACATGAGAGGTAGGGTATACCAGAGAGGCTTCTTGGACTCTTGCATGTGAAAAGCTTTCAGTATCACCCATCACAAATCTTAAATATTTACAGGTCATAAGCCTTGCATTGTGCCAACCACAGGCTTTTTGCTGTGTCATCAAGGATGTGCTAGTCCTCCATTCCCAAGTGAGAGCAATTGCCAGACAAACAACATCATCTTGGAGTCTTCCAAATTAGTACTGGTAGCCTGGAGTGATTGTGACAGGAGGAAGGCCTGCTGATGCACGAGTTGCATTTTGAGCAGCAATGGTGGTTGAGAGGCACTTGAAACTAGAATGAAGTTTCCTGAGAGTGAACATGAATGTGCAAAAACAGCCAGACTTCCTAAAGGGAAAAAAGAGAGGGCTGCTTAGCCTGACAGCTTCCCATTTAAAGTAGTCAAGCACAAGGGAAGGACCTGTCAGCTGTCATTTAAGGGAAGGAATAGTCTACTCTTGATTGGTTGATTTACTCATTGCTAAGCAGGAAAAATTAGAGGGCACTTACAATGAAAGTCTAAGAAATTATTGCTCTTTGTAGTGTTTAATAGTACCAACTCTGTAAGCATGTGCCTGTGAGGAGGGCTGAGTCCTTCTGATCTGTCTCTAGATGAACTGTTTTGAATACATGTCTCATAACTTCACTGTCGGAACCTCAGTTCTTTAATGTGGATATGTTGGAGGGTGGGTCCTTGGAGGGAGGTGTTTAGGTCATAAGGGTGGAACACTCATGAAGGGGTTGCTGCCTTTATCCAGGAATGGATTAGCTACTACAGAATGCAGTCCTCTTTTTTCTCACACACTCAAGCTCCATCTACCCTCCTAACCTCCACCATGTACAAAGCAGCATGAAACCGTCAACAGATGCATCCTGTAATCTTATTTTTCCTTGCCTAAAGACTATGAAACAAAACAAACTTCTTTCCTCTACAAATTATTGAGGCTCCAATATTGTTATAATAGCAGAAAAGGGACAAAATTAAGATGCGTATTAAGGTGGTTCTGCCCTGTTGTGCCCAGTCCTGAACTTCCCATACAGCCCCTCCTGCCCATAAAGTTGTGCTCACTAATTAGAAATTCCAGCCCAGCTGTTTTCTGCCTCAGAAAAGATGGTAATTTCTATGTTGTGTTTATTGCTTGGACACAGTGACCAACATGGAATTTTGTCTTTATTAGTTGATTAGCCTCATTCAACTTGAGGGGAAAGTGATAGTAACTCATATTATAAAGAAAATATTTTTGTAGTTACTTGATGTTTCATTAGGCATAATTAAACCAATATTTTTTAGGAAAGCATAAATGACAATTTCTGTCTTTTGATTACTGTGTCTTCCTTGTATTGATCCCAAAAAGAAATTTAATAAATTGTCTATGTATATAAAAAAAGGAACAGAGTAATTAGTTATCATCATAGTCTGATACTATAGATTTCATGTGCTGACATATAAAGAAGAGACACCCAATATAAAGGAAACTGTAGGTGGAGGAGTCACCTAGAACAAGGTTCATGGGAGTTCAGGAGGAAGATAAGCAACCATTGTAGAGGAGATTCTCAGGTATGAGAGATGGATAAGAGAAACTGTAAGACCAGGGCACTTTGTGGTGGAGAGGGCTGTGGGTGGCTCAGGAATAGAAACTGGCTAGCCTTCATTGCTCAGAACAACCGGAAGCACTCTACCCTCAAAAAGGATCCCAAGGAGAGTTAAAGATACACATTACATGCTGTGTTAGAACAACATACGATCCAGAAAAGCCTATGACCACCAAGATAAGGCTTAAAGACAGCATGGACTTCATCACTCATACATCTCTATGGCCCCTTACTGGTGCTGTCTCAAAAATAAATGCAGAATCTGCCACCATTCCCTTTCCTGGTTGTCTGTGGTGGCCTTTAGATAAGACTTTCACTTTCTCTTTGTCCCAGAAGACCAGGAGACCTCCATGTGGAAATGAGATCATGACCTTGTTGTTTATCTCTTCAGGATGCTCTAAGACTGTCCCAGATAACCCTGTTGACTACCTGGAGTCCTTTAAGAGAACCTTCATTGTACATAACATTGTAACCTGAAAGGAAGGTTATATTGGAGAGGCCTCTTAGACTAACTCTATAAGTTCAAGAAATAGATTCTATGTTGCTAGAAATCATGGCCTTGCATGTGAAAGGCTTTCTGTGCCACCTATCAGAAGCCTTAAGCATTTACAGGCCATAAGTCTTGTGTTGTACCAATCATAAACTTTGTGCTGAGTCTGTGGCTCGAATATCTTTACTCAGCTGCACCTCCAAGACTCTTATGAGGCATTATTTCCTGATACTGACTGCACTACAGCTCCAACAACATCCTCTGGCCCCATATGGCTATTCCTCAGGCAAGCTATTCTTATACCCTGATAGAATGTATCCATGATGTGTGAACACCTACTAGTAAGTTCTCACACTGCCATGGATGGAGCCACTTATATAGCCATGCTTTTTTTTCCCATCAAAAGTACCCAACTCCTTCTGAAACTATGTGCCAGGATAATCTTCTCTTCTTTTAGATTGTTTCTGTCACATTCCATCATAGCAGCAAGAATAATACCTAATACTTGGCCTTTCTACTTGATGCTCTCCATTCCTCCAAGGTCCCTGATGGGTTTGTTTACTCTTTAAAGCCTTCCCTTCATCTCAATAATTCCTTAAAACATCATTTTCTAATACCTCCTGTCCCACTATGGTTTTTTTCTGTCGCTTTCCTGGTCACCACAGTGCTCATATGCTCAATAGGTTAAGTATTTGTTTCTTACCAGTCCCACTCCTGCTGTCATATACGATCTCGAGGGCAAAGGATCTTGTGAGTTGTTTCAATGTTCAATTCCCAAGGCCTAGAAAGCTGGCTTCATTTTAGCAGCAATCTCTACAAATGTTTATTGAATGAGTAAGTGAACGAGTGAGTGAATGAATGACAATAATATTGAATTTTAAGAGTTGAAGAGTTTAAGACCATCTCTGTCAAGGGTGTAAAATGATAATTTCTTTTCAAACATCATCACTGCTCTTGGTGTTTGCCCTAACTTAATAAAATCCTCTTTGATTCTTAGCCTGCAGTGCATGATTGGTTTTCCTGGGGAACAGTCAGATAGGGTTGCACATTCGTAAAAGAAAGAATTTAAAGGAACCTGGAGATACTAATATTTCATCTGCATTTTAAAAAGCGCATAACTGTTTTTATATAACTAGTGATATTGTTTTTATATGAGTTATCCATAACTTCACCTTTAATGATTTTTCTTCGACAGCTGGGGTGGGCAGCTTTGGTCAGACCTGTATGTTCTCATCCCACTTGCCCTTCTGATCACTTTTTCAAAATTGAGCTTTTCCTTGCTATAGTTACACACTGACCTGAGATAGAATATACTTAAAATATGTTTGATTGGTGCAAATGCATTTTAATTTGTTTAAAGATGTTAATATGACAGTGGAAATTTACATATTTTTCTAATATTGTGAATTAATAACTTTCTTTAAATAGAAAAAATGTTCTCCTTGCAGAAGTGGTAAATTATTTGCTTTTCTTATCAGTCAGGATACAGTTAAGGAAATCAGAATATTAAATGTTTTGTTTAGAAGGTAGTCCTACTTGTCCAGCTCCTACCAGAGAAGCTTGTTCCTTATGTGGATGATCAAGCAGAGACCCACAACTGGGACAATGCAGACAGTGAGAATCTGAAGCACTCAGTCTTAATGGGATGTCTTATCAAACCTTTCCCTTCAGTGCTTAGGGATGTATAATGGAGAGGAGGCAGAAGGATGATATGAGCCAGAGGTGGTAGGGGATTCCAAAGAAAAAGTTGACTTCCAGACACAACAGTACTGGTATACATGACCTCTCAGAGACTCTGACAGCTGGTACAAGATGGCATAGGTTTAAACAAGACAAAATTCCAGTCCTGAGAAGACACAAAGTTTCTCTCCTAACCAAGAAGTTATTTACAATTGATACCTTACCTGTCAGAAAAGTGAAAACCAATTTTCTCCAATGGAATGTCATCAGCAATACTGCAGAGCAGGCACCATGCTCAGGAGTAGTTGGCCAAGACCAAATAGATTCCATGGTTTTTTGTTTGTTGGTTGGTTTGTTTGTTTTGCTTACAGGAGTTGTTTTGTGTGTGTGGGCTTTTTGTTTCATTTTATTTGACTGATCTTTTTTTCTTACTGATTTTTGTTTTGTGTGTGTGTGTGTGGTTGGTTGGTTTGATTTTTATTTTTTGATTTATTTTTGTTGAGAGAGAATGTAAAGTCAGGTGGGTAGGGAGGTAGGAAGAATATGGGAGAAGTTGCGAGAGAGGAATATGATTAAAATATAGAATATGAAAAAGTCAAATAGACCCTTTAATATATAAGTGTTTGCTTGAATAAGCACACATTCGTCCTGGGTTATTAATATATTTGCTAATAATAAAAGTGAAAAACACAGTACAATATAGGCAAATTGAATTGGATCTAAAACTCAAACTAGACATCATGGTTTGTGCCTATAATTTCTTATTCTCATCTGAATTAATTTTAGCTTTTTGAATTTTTAAAAAATTAAATATTATTATATCACTCACATCTCTTTCCTCTAATTCTTCCCATACCCCTCCCCCTCAATCCCTCTCATGGCCTCTTTTACTTTAATAATAATGTTACATTTATAAATTAAATTAATGAATGAATATATAAATGCAAAAAAGGTAATGCTGTGTAAGTGAATACAATGAAAGTTCATTTTACCATGTACAGAAATGTGATAACAAGTCCATTACTTTGTACAAATAGTATATACTAATCATAACTTTGAACTCTTCTTACTATTTTAGGTTGCTTCTTAATAAATGAATTATCTAGAAAAAACATAAAAGGAAAGATAAAAATAAAATGCAGAATTTTTTTAAAAATCTGAAATTAAAAGATCAAATATATATATGCATATATATATATATAAATATTATACATGTCTAGGGAAAGTTAATATAATGCCAGGTGGTAAACAGGAAATTTTGTTTCTATGTTTTAGTATAAATAATACTTCTTTCCAGAAGAGTCAGAGCTTAAATGCTGTACAAGAGAATTATATATATATATTGTAAATGCCAGAAATTATGTAATAAGATGAGCTGTTTTACAAGAGAAAAAATTTCTCTGCAGTTGACATAAGGATTGTTAGCAAATAGTTGTCTATTTTAATTGCATGGCTGGGCCTCCTTACTAAGCACTATTAATAAAATGTGATTCAACTCACCCAGATTCCCAAGTAATATAATTGGCTTATGTCAAGGCAGATTCATATCTAAAGGATGTAGACAGTTTGGAAGTTTCATGCAGAAAAAAGTGAAATTATTTACCAGGCAAGGGTGAAGATGTTAACTGTGTATACTTAAGCAAAATGATGATGGAGGGAAGATAAGCAGAACCCATAAATAACTAATAGGGAAGTTATTAATATCAGATGAGGGAATAATTTAGCACGCTTGTCTTTCCAGATGTAGGAAGTAAGGTACTAGAATTCAGCAATAGTTTCTGCAAATTTCTAAAAGAAGTTTACACAATTGAATTATTAATTAGTCAAGTAAAATATTTATTAAACTCAGCTGATATTTGTTAAGTTTATGGCATAGATGAAGCACTATGTGAATTACTGTGGAATTAGGATCTGTGTCTCTCAGGTACTCCTTTTTGTCTGTCTTCTTCCTGTTCAGTCCATAGCTCCCATCCTTGTAGACTCAGATGTGTCAAGGAGCAAGTCTGTTTCGAGTAGGCTCAGACTCTTGGGTGGCTCTTTCCTTCCTCTAAGATTTAAAGTTGCAGTGCTGGCTCATAGACTAGAGTCATGAGTTGTGAGGACTCTGATGGCTTCCCAAATCCTTCCCTTTTCTCATTATACCCAACCCCAGCAGTACCTTCTTCCCTCTATTCATAGATATAACAGGAAGGGGATGGGTGTCTCTAGAGGTCTTTACCGACAGTGCTAGCCTGTAGTCATTGTTTATTATGCCGTTCATCCCAGAAGTTTTCATTATCATCTACTATGTGTTGGGCACCTATATTGGATTGGTAGAAATGCAGAGAAAAGATTACTCTCGGAACAGACTTAGATTCCTCTAGGCTATCCTTAGAGATAGCCTGCGTGGAGGCTGCAATACATCTTTGTTCACATTCCCACAATACCTTGAGGAAGTGGTTCTGTTTTCTAGTTGCACTGGTCCACCCTCAATCATTCGCTCTCTACTGCCGAAGAACTCCCATCTCTCTAGTGCACTTAGTGGTTTCATAGAGAGTGGCAATTGTCCTGAATAAACTGCTTGACAAAAACACCCTAAAGTGATGACTTTCCTTGCAAAAACAGTAAAGATGATAGCATAAGAAAGACATATGATCTAGGGGACTAAGGCTAAAACCTGAAATAGAAAAATTATGGTGACGAAGAACAAATGTAAATACTTTCTTGTTACCCCAACTATTTTTATTGCACTTATCCATGGTGGTCTGAATATAAATAGGTCAGAGAAAGTAAGCAGATTTTAATTAACATATGTACATTATAATACCTTACAGAAATTAACGCAGAGACAAGTACAGTAAAATGGTATTAAAGAGCTGAGACAGGTACAGAAAAACATTAAACCAATAATCATCAGTAAGTAGGTGACAGAGGCAACCAGCTGCCATGTAGCTTGCACTCTGAAGTCTAAAGGACATAGGAAGCTCTACAGGATGAATCTAAGTAAACCCAACATCACTTCAGCTAAATTCATATCAGAAGACAGAACTTAAAGCAAAGTAGCACTGATTGCAGGCAGAGACTTCATGGCACTTGATCTTCATTGTTTACTTGACTGGCTTTAGAGTCACCTGGGAGACACTTTTCTGGGAGCATCTGTGAGGAAGTTACCAAAGAGTTCCAACTAAGGAGAGGAGGCACACTGGCAATACAAGTGGCTCTAGCACTGGGACCAGTGTCCTGGACTGAATAAAATAATTGGAAACCAGCTGTGAACAAGCATTCATCTCTGTCTATCTCCTCCTGACTGTGGATAAAGTAAGTGTGACCAGCTGCCTCATGCTCTCACCAGTATGGGGGCAGATGTTCTCCCTGCTATGCTAGACTATACCCTCAGACTATGGACTAACATAAAACCCTTTCTTCATGAAGTTGCTTCTGTGGGTTATTTTATCACAGCAATAAAGAAAGCAACTATAACACTATAATGTCCACATTAGAAAGGCGATATAAAGATGACATCCAAATGCCCCTTCCACACTAGGATGCTCATTAATTGTGTACAAAACTGTAACATTTAGAAATATCAGTTGAACCAGTTATACTAGAAAACCATACACAGTTCTTTCTTTCATGGATACGATCAACAAAACGTGAGAAGTAGTTCAATAATATAACAAATATATCCCTTGCCAGAAGGCTAAATGTCGTCTTATAAAATATTAATGGCTTTATAGACTATAGCCTCAGAATAAACAAAACCTTGGAAAAATTTGATTTTAATTCCTAAAGGAAAAAACTTATAGACATTACACTTAATAGTCAACACAAATAAAACTAAATAGAAAATGTAGAGGAAACCAGCAATTAGACTTGAGGAAATAGAAATGCTACTCCAATATGCTATTGAAGCAAAGGGAAGTCCCATGCTACTTTGGTTATAAAATGCATAAATATCATTAAAGATTGCACACATCAGAATCAAGGACACTCTATGTCCCTTCCAAGTGACAAGGACCATAAGTACAAGGTCAGTGCAGACTTCCTGCCCCATCTTGCATCCATGCATAGTCTGGCACAAGGAACGATTGCCTTTTCTAAACCTCCTTCTGCCAGAGTCATACCCAACTCAGAAGATGGCACCTCTGTTTAAAGCAATGTGAGCTCTCAACTAGACTACTCTCCATGCCTTCTCACCTATCTTCCTCATATCCAATTCCCTTTCAATAGACAAACCATAGAGAAATCCCTTTAAAATCATGGATTCTTCTATTCACTTGCTGGAGTCCCCTACATCCAAATGGCTTCCATACCACTTAGAGTAATGTTTGCCTTCCCTGCTGTGGTCCAGCTATGACCACCATCAGCATAACCCTAACCCTAGCCCTAGCCCTAGCCCTAGCCCTAGCCCTAGCCCCAAGCCCCCAAGCCCCAACCCCCATGCCCCAAGCCCCAAGACCCAAGCCCATATTGTGGCATGTTCTCCCAGTCATTGGTATAATTTTCATCTTGAATGACCCTCCACAGTTCAGGTGTTTAACGCACGGTTTCAAGCTTGAAGTGCTATTGTGGGGATAGAGGACATTGTAGGAGGAACTCAGGTCATAGGGTTGCTCTTGAGAATACTAGGGTCATAAAACCTTTCTCTTTCCTCTTCCTTCCATTCTCCTTCCCTTGTCATCTCTCCTTTCCCCACTCTGTACCTCTTTCCTCCCCTCTCCCCTTCTTGGCTCTCTTCAGAGCAAACTCTTCCACCACATGTTACTGTCATGACCTACTATGAGTATTCCATCTCAGTTCCAAGACAACAGGGACAAGTAACAATGGATGGAAACCTCTGAAGCAAAAATAAACCTTTATTACTTATAAGTTGTTTGATGTGGGTATTTTTTGTCACAGTGAGGGTAAGCTAACTAATACAATCCCCTTTCTCACTCATAGTCTCTGGTTTATCTTTAGCAAGGTAATTATAATGATATGAAAGAGCCTTAGTTTCTATGTAGAGATAAGCACTACGCACTTTAAAACACTTAACGGAGAGAGATCCCATGACTGTGGGCAAATTCACCCAAGGAGAGCTGAAAGGATTTGCGCCACCATGAGGAGAGCAACAATACCAACCAACCACAGCTCCCAGGGTCTAAACCACCAGCCTGGGAGTACTTAGGGAGGGATCCAGCGCTTCAGTTGAATATGTAAGAGTGGAGGGCCCTGCTGGGCATAGGTGGAAGAAGAGAACCTTGACCGCATGAAGGCTGGATGCCCCAGGGGGTGGGAATTTTGAGGGTGGGGAGGTGGGAGGGGGGGGGGGTAGATAGAGGTTACATCCACAGAGAAGAAGGAGGAGGGGTGAGGGGATTGGGGGTTCCTGGGTGGGTGGGGGATGGGGTAAGGGGACAACATAGGAAATGTAAATAAAACATCCAATAAAAATTAAAAAAAATAAAAGAGCTCAGGCTAATCTGTGATTTCAGTACATTCCTAGTATCATTCCAACAAGGCTCTGTTATGGAAACTGATGTATTGGTTCTCAAGTTTATATAAAAACCCAAAGAATGACCAGAATAATTCAGCTTCAGTGTAATGTCAGGCTGTCTTAGTATAGCACAAGGATAAATGGATCAGTGTACGAAATAAAAAGGCTAAATGAAGGCCGTTGCTTACAAGGCCTTAGTAGTCTCTTTTCATTCCTTGTGATGAAATGAAATACCCCGATAAGAGCAACTTAAATAAATTGCTGCTAGCATATAGTTTTTATGTTTTGCTTCAATTTGGGTGATTGCTCTCCCCTTTCTTGTTCATGACATTTTTAGCAGTTCTAGACTCTTTTATCATTTTAGCTTTTACCCTTAGATATATCCCATTTTAAATAGATTTGCTGTATGACATGAAGCAGTTCCTTGTGTGGTTATGTAGGTCTAACACCACAGGCTTTGGTCTCCTCTTTGAGTTTCCTTGCACCCTCTGTAGAAGCAGTTGGTCACTGCCATGGTCAGTGATAAATTTCAGCTTGGGAAAAGTTAGAATCACCTGGGAGATGGGCCTCTTGAGCATGTTTGTTGGGGATTATTTTGATTAAGTTAAAGCATCTTAAGGATGGTTAATTCTTTCACATTTCCAGGTTAGAGTTCATCACAGTGGAGAAGACTGAATGGCAGGGGCATGAGGAAGTGGTCACATGGTGCCTGTAGTCAGGATCAGAAAGCAATGATGCATGCTTTTTGCTGAGTTTGCTTTCTCTGTCCTTACACAGTCCCAGATTCGGATATCCTGCCAGGAAATGGTGCCACCTCACCATATCATTACCAAGATTACACACTAGCATATAGAAAAATAAAGGTAATTTTAGAAAACACAAGTGGGTCCTAACAAAGATACTTAGTTACTGGACAGGATCATCATTTTTAGTCACTAAAGGTACCCTTCTTTTATTTCCAAATTTTGTTTAGGATTTCTTATCAAAGAAATCAATGCTTTTTCTTTTTACATGTTATTTTTTATGCATTTAGAAGTTTATTTTCTATTTTTAACATGCATCCAGAGAAAGTGTTCAATAGGGCTCAGTTCATTTATCTTCTTACTCTTGTAGATTACAGTTGTTGCCTGCTAGACACTATAGACAATAGCTCTTTTATTTAGCTTTGCTATGTTTTCCAGGTGTTTCTTGCAGTAGCTCAAACCCAGAATTAGTACTTCCAGCATGGCCACATATAGAGCTCGCCTTTGAAGAATGTTTATTTTGGATATGGGTTGTCAATAGTCTTTGCTTTTAAATATAATTGTATTCACTCTTTTTTTTTTAAAAAAAAAGCTGTTTTGCTTTTATTTTTGAAATTATATCATCATTTCTCCCCCTTCTTCTGTCCAAACCCACTTATAACCCCTCCTTGCACACATACAAAGTATTTTGATCACACTCACTTCTCTCTCCTCCCAGATCCACACCCCGTGACCCACCCCCATACCAACCTCATGCTCTCATACCTAGTCCAATTCACAGTCTGGGGCCATCCACTGGCACATGGTCGACCTACAAGGAACTATATTTTTAAAGAAAATGGAGTCCCCCTTCCCTAGAAGCCATCAATTTTCAGTTGTTCCTCGTGGGGTGGGAGCCTGTGAGATCTCCCCACTTCATTTCCTGCATGAAGTGTTGAGTTTGAAGTCTGCATGAAGGGTTGATTTGTGCAGGCAAGCACAGCTGTTTGGAGTTCTCAGCTGCAGTGGTCCTACCATATTCAGAATATACCATTTTTCAGCAGTCTTCTCTTCTGTCACATAGATCTTTGTACCCACTCTTTTGCAATGTTCCCTGAATCTTGAATGCCTGTGACACACATGTCACACTTGACCTTTCGGGTTGCATTTTATTAGACTATACACAGTTTCTGAGCTTGGTTTTAGCCAAAGTCTCTTCATCGTTTTGTTTTGTCCTTGCATTTGTGTGCATTGTGATCACTACCTTGCATGTAGACCAGGTGAGAATTTAAGTAGCATTTACAGGCTTAACTTGGAGTCTCTTTCTGTGGAATCTTTACTTGTAATACTCTGATGAGCTCCCATTTCAGCTATTGACTCCCCAGGCCAGTAGGGGCACATATTTCTTTATGGCTTGAAGCTCAGAAAGAGTCTTGTAGGAAAAATTCATATAAACATGCCTCTTGTTTATTGTTACCTCTTCCACCATAGATCAAACACCCTCTAGTGTCTGCTTCCTATTGTTAGTCTTTAATACCTTTAATGCATCTATGTATGTATGTGTGTGTGTATGTATGTATGTGTGTGTATGCATGTATGTATGCATGTCATACTATACAAAATTGTTTTTATAAGATCAGTAGATTCTTTATAATCTGTTTAATCTTTCCACTGTATGAGCTTCTTTGGTATATCCCTCCTTACCGAAGCTCTTTCTATAGCTCTGTGACGTCATGTGCTACTGTATTCCCCATTGTTTCCCTGACCATCCTTTTGCACACACCACTCTGTTTTCCTGCTCCTTTCAATTTATCTTTCTTCTCCTACCTCCTCTATCCTGTCTCCTCCCCGTTACCAACTGCTGCCTGACCCTACCTGATAAATTGGCTTATGATACTTTTTTACTACTAACTTGAATGTGTATGTCAGGATTTTCAGTTAAAGGATGCACTCACTTCCATTCTGTTTTTACTATACATTCCCCATAACTTTTCTTTTTGACTCTCCTTGTCATTATCTCCCCCTGTTCTTCCTGTCCATGTTCCAGCCTGCTGGCTTCTGCCTCTTTTATAACTTACTGACTTCTCTGTCACCACTATCATTATATCTTAAGTCTTCCTATGAATGACATTATTCTTTTCAGTCATTCTTTCCTTGAATAATACATCCTGTGCTGCTCATCAACCCTCTCAAACCGCCAACTTCAGGATGCAACTTTTCCCATCCTGAAGCCTATGAGTGTGTCCCTTTCATCCATAGAATAAAATCCCAGCCATACTGGTGGATTATAAACTTGAGCTTTCAGTCTGTAAGCTCAGCTCCACCCCTTCTGGTATCCGTGCTTCAGGCCTATGTAGCCTAGAGCTGTCTACCGTTCTGGAACTCACAACTCTCTCCCACTTTCAAGCATTTCACCCAGGCTTTCCCTTTCCTTGGAAGATATTTCCATATTTTTCAACCTATAATCCTTTTCTAGCTCAAATGACACTGTCGTGGGAATTGAACCTGGGCCAATAGACACTGGCACATAGTACTCCTGGAGTGCTTTGTGCCTGTATTCCATGGTCTTAATTCTGCCCGTGGCCTTTTCCCCATTTTACCAGGCCATAAGCTCCCTAAAACAAACAATGTGTCTACTCCAGTGGCGAGTTGAAACAACCAGAAACCACTATTGACTCCTTGATTGAAACTGTTTGGGTAAATATATTTAGCAAACACAGGAAATTTATAAATGATTATGCAATAAGCATTTAGAGTATTTTCTACTTGAGATAATTTATCATCTTTTAACAGATTTCTAAAAACTATATCTACATGCATGTGTGCTGTCTGTGTATGCCACCTATGTACAGGACCTGTCGGGGCCAGAGGATAGAATTGGATCCCATGGTGCTAGAGTTACAGGTAGTTGTGAATGGCCACATGGGTGTGCAGAACCAAACACCCATTCTCTAGAAGAAGCAGCAAGTACTCTTAACCACTGAGCAGTCTGTTCTCACCATTTTTTATTTAATATCATCTTATTTAATACCATACATCAGGATAAATTTCATATAGATTTAATAGTTAATATTATTTTAATGGAGAAATAAAGTTAAATACTCACTTTCATTCTTTGTAGAGACACATTTTTCCAGACGTGAAATGGCGGCCAGTTCCTGTAGCTAGTTAATTTAAAGCTACAGAATTTTTTGTTTGTTTTTTAATCCATTAGTTAATAAAAGCTATTGAGGCCCTAGTGTCTGCCCAGCACAAATATTTCTGCCCTGTGGCATTTACATTGTAGTGAGGATAAAATATACATTAAGTAAATAAACAACTCAGTATTCAGTTGGTTTTTTTTTTTAATGCTGCTGCACCACTGGCAGGAAAAACATACACAAAAGATCAGGTAGAAGATAATATTCATACATCACAAAAATGTTTCAGAAAGCTACCTAAAAACACTCCAGATGTACTGGAAATAGTCCTTGCAAGAGAAATTCAAAAGACAAGATAAATATGCACTACATTTTATAATAAAAAATACTATGCCTATTTATCTGATCATGAACTTTTAAGCTTTATGCTTATTTACATACAGGAAATTTTCTACAGGAAAAATTTCACGAGTATTGAGAAGTTTGCAGGGCATAGCAAACCATCTTTTCATTCCCAGTCCTCAGCAATTTTGCTCTTTCAGAAGCAGACAACACTGCCAATTTTCCATCAGAAACAGTTTAAAAATTCAATGCCAGTGAGACTACAATGGAAGAGTCCTCTCATAAATTGCTAAGGGAAATGGGAAGTGATCTAAGCCTTTTGGAAATAAAAACTGTCATCATATATCAAACCTTAAAATGTATGCTGTGACTTCATAATTGTAATTTTTACTCTGTAGAAAAAATAAATCAGTGATCCATTTATACAATGGGTAGCTAACATGGTATAATTATTGAGAAATTGTAAAATATTGTGTTTCTATAAATAGTCCATTACAGAACAGTATATACATATAATATATAATGGAACATTAGACAGTTGTTATTGTTCATCCATAGCTTCATGTTATCCTAGATCCTACGTTGATTCCTGGAATGCTGTCAACCTCCCTTAAATATGAATTCTGTAAATGAATTACATATAGAGAAGTATACAGCGATGAGACAGTTCAGCCAGAGCATCTGATCAGCATACACAAAAATGGGGTTCACTCCAGTACAATACATACACACACACACACACACACACACACACACACACAAATGCACAGGCACATGCATAACACTACCACCACCACCAACAACCAGAGAAGCCTAAATGCTCTGTAATCAGTCAGTACAAACTCAAAACTTGCCAGAACGCAAGAATCAGATAGAAAACATCTGCTGACAGACTGGAACCCCAGGCTACTATCTGAAGACTTGTGTAGAAACTACTGAACTTTGTTCTAATAGTACCTAAAGGTCTGAGAATCACAGGGCAGGGCAGTTAGCATCTCATACAGAACCAGCAAGGGCAGTAGTTGAAACAGCATAGAGCGTATACACTGGTCTAGTTTGTATGGGGCTGCCCACATGAGAAAAAAAGATGGAAACCAGAAATCACTTTGAAGCATACTGAAAGGCTTCAAGTAAACTTTTCGTTGAAAAGTTTTTTAATTGATTAATCAATTTTCTTTATATCTCAATCGAAGCTTCTCCTCCCTCCTCTCCTCTCAGTCCATCTCTCTCTCACCTCATCCCCTTCTTTCTCCTAAGGAAAGGAGAGTCCTCCCATGGAGATCAATGCACCTCGGCATATCAATTTGCATCAGGACTAGACCTGTCTTCTACTGAGGCTAGACAAGGCAGCCCAGTTAAGAGACTCAAAGGCAGGCAACAGAGTTAAAGACAGCTGCTGCTCCTGCTGTTAGGGGTCCCACATGAAGACCACGATACACAACTATCACATACGTGCAGAGGGCCTAGATGCATCCCATACATGCTTTCTGTTGGGCTGTTCAGTCTCTGTGGAGCTCTAAGGTTAGTTGATTCTGTAGGTTTTCTCGTGGTGTCCTTGACCTCTCTGGCTCTTTCAATCCTTCCTCCCACTCTCTAACAGGATTTCCTAAGCTCTGCTTAATGTTTAGTTGTGCATTTCTACATCTGTTTT
The DNA here is from genome assembly GCF_004785775.1 of Grammomys surdaster. NCBI lineage: Eukaryota > Metazoa > Chordata > Mammalia > Rodentia > Muridae > Grammomys > Grammomys surdaster. Next base: position 8,003,448 of record NW_021604669.1, read on the forward strand.
CATCTTCTGTTGGGAGAAGCCTCTCAGATAACAATTATGCTAGTCACCTGTCTGCAAGTATAGCAGAGTATCATTAATTGGGTCAGGGATGGGCTCTCTCGCATGGGATTGGTTTCAAGCTGGAGCCAGCCATTGGATAGCCATTGCTTCAATTTCTGATACATCTTTATGCCTGCACATCTTGTAGGCAGGACGATTGTGGGTCAAAGATTTTGTGGCTGGGTTAGTGTTCCCATCCCTATATTGGAATCTTTTCTAATTACTGGAGTTGGCTGCTTCAAGTTTTATATTCCCCATTGCTAGGAGTCTTAGCTAGGATCACCCTCATAGATTCCTGGGAGTGTCCATTGTCTTAGGTTCTAGGTTGTCCCAGAGATGTTGTCCCCACCCCGTGGATTCCAGCGCTCTTTCCTAGCACTCTCTCCCTTCATCCTTGACCTACTATATCCCTCCTGCTTCCCTCCTCATCCCCTCCCCAACCCAGTTCCCTCCCTCCCTCCACCCCAATGTCTCTTCTGTTTCCCCTATTCAGTGAGATTCAGGTGTCCCCATTTGTGCTCTCCGTGTTACTTAGCTTCTCTGGGTCTGTGGATTGTAGCATGGATATTTTCTACTTTATGGATAATATCGTCTTATAAGTGAGTACACACCATGTTTGTCTTTCTGGAATTTCCTTACTCAGGATGATATATTCTAGTTCTATCCATTTGCCTGCAAATTTCATGATTGTTTTTAAAGGCCGAGTAATATTCCATTGTGTAAATGTACCACATTTTCTTTATCCATTCTTCTGTTGAGGGACATATAAGTTGTTTCCAGTTTTAATTACAAATTAAATTTGTCAATTACAAATAACATTGCTATGAACATAATTCAGCAGGTGTCCTTGTGGTACTGTGGAACATTGTTTGGATGGTGTGGTAGAGCAGGGTCTTGAGGTAGAACAATTCCCAGTTGTCTGAGAAACCATCAAATTGCTTTTTAAAGTGGTCAGACAAGTTTGCATTCCCACCAGCAATGGAGGAATCTTTCCCATGGGCTTTCTTCCCATTCCAATGGAAGAACACCAACATGTGCTGTTACTTGAGACTTTGAACTCAGCCATTCTGATAGGTGTAAGATGGAATCTCAGAGTCTTTTTGATTTGCCAAGTTTTAATAGAGGTCAAAGTTAAAACTGAGAGACAGTGAACTCTGTAAGGAAATGTAATTTTTACATACACTGTTATCTTACAAAGCAGGTTAAATTGATGAGGCTTTATAGGTGTTCTTCTTGCTATCACACACTTTGCCTAAGTGAATGAGGAAGTTTAAATATTCCTTATGAGCTCGCATGAACAAGTGAGTAAATTACCACAAAGCTTTTGTCACCTCATATGAGAAGTCTGAACGCCTCACAGGGATGCAGAACATGTGCTGTCAAGTCTCCAGCTTCATCCCCAGGAGTGACTAACCTGGTCCCATGTGACTTATGTGCTCATTTACTTTACTGTCTTTATCCTGCTTTTGTCTTTCCCAGGAACGTTCTCTATTTCTGTCTTCTGGAAAACATGGTGTTTCTTTCCATCATGAAACATGATGTGCTTTCTTAGAGCCCTTGGCCATGTCTGTCTTTCAGTTACATCCATCCAGGCATTTCAGTTGGTTATATCTTTATCCTTTGTGAAATGACCAGAGGGTATTTCTAATCTTTCAGTCTTTATCTCTCCCATAGTGCTTAACCCATAGTAGATGCTTACCAAATGATTTATTAAGCAAGCCCAATGGAAATAACATTTAAAACTGTGGAAAAAAATGAAGTCTCCAAGAGAAATTTATTGTCATTTTAATTCACATTATATTTAAAAAGCAGAGTCAAATTTGTAAAAAAAAAAAAAAAGTAAAGAATTAATTACTGTGGTAATGCATTATGTTAAACCAATCTCTTACTTTCTAAGAGACTGGTATTTTGCAGGACTTGATAGCTGAGTTAATAATGTGTTTTAAGGTCACCTAAGACTTAAGACTGCCATCCTACTGCATACTCAGCCTTTTTGTTTAACCTGCCCTTTAGAGAACCATGTTAACAGCCTAACGTGTTTACCTTGGATAATCAACTTTTATAGCCTAAGCCAAGGCATGGCTATAATCTTAAATTATGTACTCTCCTATGCTCCCGACGCAGAGTAATACAAGCATGCTGTGATAATCATTTGCTGAAAACAGCAAAAATAGACATCGAAAGCAATCTTATCACATGGATATCCACCATCAATGTTGAGGATGGCACTTGGATATTGCTCGATAGACAATGATGTTTGCAATGCTCAATTGGGTCAATTGGAGGTCAGTTAGCACCAGTGGTTTGTTCACTGGTAAAACTGCTTAAGGATTTCTGGAATGTATCCTTCATCCCCTCCCCATGTGATGCGTCTTGTGAAGCTCAATAACTGCAGAGCGTAGCTCTTTGTGAGGGAGGATGGAAGACACGGAGAAAATGAAGCAGAGAATTCAAATCTGGGCTTATGCATGCTTAGTGACTCCAAGTGCTATGATTTCTTTACTTAAGGTGGCACTGATGCACTATTGGTGACTCAGAGTTTATGATTAATGTGTTTAACCACTGATTGTTGCGGACTTTCCTTAGTAAATATCCTTCTGTTTCGTTTCTTCCCATCCCTTTATTTAAATTTATAAGCAAGTTTTCAACTAAAACAATTATTGTCCATGCTTATTTAGCTAGATTCATATAAGTTACTATTGATTTGAACCATATTAAATTATTCTCCTAAACACTGGAAATAGTTATAGATTAGCAGTTTCTATGTTTCTGTGTTTTAGAAAAAAATGGGGGTGGGTGGGGATCAAGAGCTTAGTTTCTCTTTTGTAGCTGCTTCACAATGCAGCCAGAGTCTATTTACTATCAGTAAAGCAGCCATATGCATTTTAATAGCATTCATATAGAAGAAGGTTTGAGTTCTGGCTACTGCTGCAGGAGGTAAAGAGACTCCAACTCAGGCTGCTAGCCAAGCAAAGGTTGGAAAACCAGTGCTCAGAAAAGCTATAGGTGGAGTTTGCGTATTCTGTGGAAAACTGAGCCATCTCTTTGCATCCGTGTTCTATCCCAGCTCCCGAGAGCAAGCCTCCAAGAGTTAAAGCAATGTACCAGCATTAAAATGTTAATTTGGACCTCTGTGCCTGTTTTAGAATTGAATTTTCGAGGAGTTGATTACATTTCTCTCTGTGGGCTCAGGAAACTGTTAGTCTCACATTATCTAATTTATTGAACATATTTCAGACCTTAGAACTTTTCCGTTAGTTATTCCTAAACAAACATGGGACAAATGAGTAAGACACTGCTCAATGAGCATTGCCAACTAGAGGAAGTACAGCCACAGGGCTATGGGAAAATGAATGACAGGACCCCTGGCCCTCTGAGTCTATACCCTACCAGACAGGGTCTCCCTGTGCTTGATGGGAAAGCTGATGATGATGGAGTCCCATGTTAACAGGAATGCCAGTGTCCGTATCTTTTTTTCCTCGTGGCTGATGTCTTGATTCCCTGTAACTTTCAAACTTAAAATTGTCCCTGAAACAAACTGTGCTGAAAATATCTTTTAAAAATAAGAAGCACATTTAGATTCTGGTGTACAGCAAATTCTCCGTGAAGAAAATTTCCAAATCTGTGACTCTATTTGCATTTCCACAAAAACAGAGAATCTGTGTGCCTAATATGTGACAAATAACAGTGTTAGAAGCCAGCATTTTAAGACTCTCATTATGCACAGGTTCTCATTCTTGCTAGTGTGTTTACAAAGGGAAGTCATATAAAATTTGCAGCCCCCACAACAAAGCTGATATTTTATTTTTAAGTCTGATATTTTTTATTGGATATTTTATTTATTTACATTTCAGATGTCATCCCCTTTTCCCATTTCCCCTCCCTAGAAGCCCCCCCATCTCATCCCCCCTCCTCCTATTTGCTTTTATACCATTTTAATTACATGCAAGTATTAAGGTCAGTTCTAGATTGAGGAACTAGCAATACAATAGATGTAAATAGTCAAGGAACAAGCAAATTAAGTCTGATATTTTAATGCATGTGAACTCACGGTAATGCCAAATAGAATAATTAAGGAATTTTAAAAATAAAAGGTGTTAAGGTGCCACTGTACCTTAGAACCAAAAAGCAGGTTCTAAGATGTAGATGACTCTGCAAAATATCAAGGCACATCCAATGATCAACTCCTGAGAAGGGAGAGAAGGCCCCATGAGTGGGAGATATGGGAGATGGGAGAAGCTGAGCAATGATGCAGGGTTAACCAAGGCCTGGGCCGCCACCCTTCTGTGAGCTCAGGGGAAAGTGCAAATCAAATCCTTAGTCAAATGGCAAAAAATTATTTTCCTATATATGAATTTGGTTATGCATCCAGGTGGACAAACTTGGGAGTGTGGCTAAACCAGGCCACCAACTCCCTTCCCAAATGCAAATGTGAGCACAGCATGCTTGGCTGAGCCAGCAGATGACCCGGGTGGTGACAAGACCTCTGAGACCAAGTCTAAGGACAGTGGGTAACAGCCGCGTGGCACACCGAGTATCTTCAGACAGAAGAGAAAAGGATGGCAGGTGGATGGCAGCTTTCAAAACAATGACTTCCTCCTGTTCCTCCTGGGAGGGTGTGTCCTAGAATGAGTCTTCTTTCTGTCAAAAAGGAGATGATGAGTGTGAGTGAGAGATGAAAGTCCTGCGTGACATTTGAATGAAAAGGACAAATGACCCTGAATTGTTTACCAGACCCACGTAATACAAAGAATGAGTTTTAAAGGCCTCAATCCTGACTCCAAATAATCTCTGTCTCAGGAATGCTGCTCAGGGCTGAAGGAAGTCATAAGTAAAGCATGTGACAAAGATAATAAAGGTTAGTTTAGGCTTGTGGTACAGCTGAGATCGGATATAGAGTAGTGGATCCTCTTCCTCCTCCACTGAGAGAGCTTAGACACTTATTGAGGACACAAATTAGATGATTCTTTGGCTTTGAACAGTCTTTGTTGGATGGGATTAGTCAGATTTCTTTTTTATTGAGGTCTGAACATGCTTAACACTGAATTTATCTAGTGTAAAAGTAGAACTACAGAATTTTCAGACCCAGAAAGGACCTTTGAGAGCAGTTTCCATCCTAATTTCAAAGAAGAAGCAACAAGAAGTCTAACTGGAAGTAGGGTGCTGACATTTCCTCCTAGGGTGCTTTCTGTGCAGGACGTTCCTATGGGGCAACACCCAACCAGGGTCTGCTCACATCAGCATCCTGTCCCCAACTCTTCCCTTAATTGATTGCCATCTTGTTGGCTCTCAGATAAAAATACATTTGGGAATAAATTAGTTCACTAAGCTGGGCAGTGGTGGCACATGCCTTTAATCCCAGCACTTGGGAGGCAGAGGCAGGCAGATTTCTGAGTTCGAGGCCAGCCTGATCTACAGAGTGAGTTCCAGGACAGCCAGGGCTACACAGGGGAACCCTGTCTCACCTCTCCCCCCACAAAAAAAATTAGTTCACTAAATCTGCATGCTTGGCTTTGGCAATCTTTCGATAGCTTGAGGTTTTGCAAGACTGTTGTGTTTAAGAGGCTTAAATTATGACCCTCACATGGAATACATAGAGAGAAAAACTTAGATGCCTTATAGCTTAAAAAAATTACACAAAGACCTATGCTGCTTGTTTTTTTAAGGGCATATCATGGAAGAATACAGCACTCTACACATGTCATATTTTTATTTTAGGTAGGAGAAATGATCACAGGAGGTCAACGAACACCCATGTCTGTGAAAACCACTTCTTGTAGCAGCAAGGAACAAACAAACCCCAGGTATGATGTCCCCAACTGTCTTCATCAATATGACATTTTTCTCTTCATTATCACGTGCTGGAGAGGATGCAGCTCTCCAAGTGGTATAAAAGTTTAATGTTTGAAAATGCCTCAGACCATTCATATTCCTGTTTGTTTCAACTCCCGAGACTCTTGGCTTTCAAGACTGTTGATCTTCAAAACTTCAACCTGTGTCCACGCAGGTGCCAACTGCTTGTGTAAATGGTAGTAAGACCAACAATATCCGCTATGGCTGCTGACATTTGCTGAACACTTGCTTTGTACCCTCATCAATCTATTCAAGCCCCACTTTCTAATGATGTTTTGAGTGTAGCTTGTTGAAACAGTTTAAGTTCATTAAAAAAAAAAGTTCTTGTTAATCCATGTATACTCCCTTGTCACCCAAGCTTCTGGGTTTCCTAGATAGAAGCCTCTATTACTGCCCTCTTTACAGTGTCCTGAGACACTGAGGTCATCTTTAGGTCTCTGTCTAAATTCATTTTCCAGCAGAACCTGCCCTCTCCCAAAAGAAAACTCACCCATTTCTAGTATTCCACACTATTAGAAACCTCTCCTGCAATGTTCTGACCCTGCCTCCTGGAAAGCTTCAATCTTCTGTAAACACTCCAGCATGAAAAGTACCTTGTCCAAAGCTTTCCTGGTTTCCAGGCTCTGGAGTCAGACCTCAGTTCCTTGAGCTATTCTACTTCTCATGAATTCCAGACTCTTAACATCCAGATGGTAAAATCTATTTTGGACTGAGGCAAACTTATCTCTGTGTTCCAAATGTGTATGCTGAATTACATCATATAAAAAAAAATACCTGCACAAGAGCCGTGTTTGTGCTTTGCATCATAAAACCTCAGCTATTTGTATAGCCAAAGACAACTGTGGAGGTTTTGTAGTGACTTTTAAATATTGCATTTGCTTGAACAGATACTGAATTGAGTTTCTACTGAAAACTGACTCTGTGTTTTTAACCTTGGAAAGCCATTCATAATTCCCAATGTGGTGGGTTTCACTCCAGATAACAGATCCTAGGTTACCACAACTTATGTGAATATTATTTATAATCAACCTCAACACTCTCAAGCCATGTAAACAATCTGAACTAATTGGGAAGCTATGGTGGAATAGGAAGGCAAAGCACTGCGGTTTGGAGAGGTTTATTAGAGCCCAGGAAAACTATCGTTACTATGATTTGTTGGCAGTTGGAGATGTCTGAGCAAAGTACTTTTACAAAGTACTCACTTTCATTGTGGCGAAAGCTTTTGTCACAACCCAACATCCAAGGCTCATGTGGAAATTGTTTGTGGAGCCCCTTCCTCACTGACAAACTTCAGTCTACACTTTAGCTCCTCTTTGTGTACATTGTAGCTCTTAACACTGTGCTACAAAGGGAATGTGCTACAGGTTCCTCAAAGGTGGAGTTATTTCTGAGTGCAGGTGCTGAGACCCTCAAAAAAACAATCTTTCATCATCAAAATAGCACTGCACAAAAAAGCTTCTCACTGAGATGCAAAGCTGAATTCACCCAAGATCACAAAACAAGTACAAGGTCAATCAATCCGGAACCATTGCCCGTTGTGATGAGCCTTCCTGCCCTGTGGGCTACTAGTGAACATGAGATCTCGATTGAGATTTACAGTGGCTTTATGATTGATGCTTTCTTTGCCTGATTCTAGGAATCTTATCCTACCCTCATGCTCCAGTGCTTTGTAATCTTGCCTTTTGTGTATAGGTGTGCTCTACCAGTAACTGAGTTTTGTTTAAAGTATTTTCTAGTCTCCATGTCTCAAAAAGTCAGACATCAAGGCCATTGTGCCATAAATCATGCATCGGAATATGCAGGTCTTAATTCTGCTTCTGGATTTTACCTGTTCTACTTCCATTACTTCCATCATTTTTATAATAAGTTTTTATAACTTTTAGGCAAGATCTTCTTACCTTCCTGAAGAGCAGTTTGGCTGTTCTTGTCTCTTTGCGTGCCTACATAATTTTTCGAATCAACTTTTCTGATTTCACATGCAAATCATTATCAGTCCATTTTTCATTGTTACATTGAAAAAACAGAAGCAGGTTAACTAGAAACAAATGAGCTTTACGCAGTTCACAGTTTTGGAAGTTCAAAGCCAGCCTTGTAAAGGCATTCCAAGTGTGTGACTTTCATCTGAGGCACGTGTGTAAGGAAAAAGTCACACCACCAATCAGGAGGCTAGACAAATTCAGACTACTTATCTGATCTCAGAAGGACTAAGTCCAAAGAGGAGACCAGCATTCCTGCATTCCTTTTTAAAGGCAGCATGCTGACGACCTCAGAAACTGCCAGCAGGCCCAAGCACAGGAAACTTAAGGGTTGAAACTATGGCACACGTTTATTCTCTCAGTATCACTCCCTCTATCTGTCTCTATCTCTGGCTCTTCTCTTCCATCCCTCTCCACTCCATACTCTAGAGATTATATTTAGGATTGTATATACAAATCAATTAAGGAGATGAGTCCTTCTAGAAATAGGCTGATGGCTTAATGTGGTATCGTTTGTGTTGTGCTGGTTCTGTTCCCATGTAGGAAAGATGTGGGGAGTTGTGGAAGCTTCCATCAAGTTTACAGTGAAAAGTCTGTGATGGCTACACAGTGTGTAGCAGCATCATATTTCATGCAGGAAGTCCTTAAAGGATCTATGTATAAAGCTATGAGAGTAAAGTCTAAACTGCCATGACCATGAGAACCATCAAGAGAGGCCATGTGTTTAGAGCTGTGCAGTCCCTTGGCATTCATATGATGCATGCCAATCATGGAACTCTAAGATTTAATTCTTGCTCTTCTGTTGGCTTTCAGTCTTGCTTTGGTTCCATTCCCCATAGATGAATTCCTCCCTGTTGGGATGGAACCTTATGCTCTGTGCTATTTATTGTATAGTAAAAACATCTAATGCTGTTTTTGATTTTATAAGGGGCTCACAACTAAGATAGCTCCTTGAGTATCAGTAGACAGTAAGCATGAACTTAGGTTATTGAGTATTGCTGGAGTTGTAAGACTCTCATGATTGAATCTAGGGTCTTTCACATTCTAGACTATCACTGAGCTACAGCCACAGATCTCCTTTTTACTTTTAGTGTGTGTCTCACTAAGTTGTCCTCCTAATCCTTGAACAACAGACCATGTTGAGGTTACAGGCATGAATCACTATGCCTGGTAACTGTGGAGACTCTTAAGTTTAACTAAATGCATTTTAAGGAAGTTGAGTGTAATAGATCAGGGTCTGTTACAGTTTCTCCACAAACATTGAGTCATTCAATGCTTAGGCTGATTGAGTTGTGTTCCCTAGGTTATAAAATCCAAGAAAACAACTTTCTGGGGTATTTTAACAATGGTACAAGCTGAGCTGACACATATGTAACTTTATCTAATCCTGGGCAATTTCATAAACTTTGTGGGACCACCTCCCAGTGAATTCTAGACTTCTCTTGTTTTCTATAAAAAATAAATACATTTCTTTCCCTCCCTCCCTCTCTCCTTCCCTCCCTCTCTCTCTGTCTCTGTCTCTCTCTGTGTGTTTGTGTGTATGTGTGTGTATGTGTGTGTTTGTCTTTTGTGTGTGTGTGTGTTCCTGTGTGTGTGTGCCTGTGTGTGTGTGTGTGTGTGTATGGACTCAGTCTCACTGGACTCAGGCAAGATGTTAAGCAATACAAAGCCAATCTGCCTTAAATTCCATTGCCTTCTCAGAGACCAGAGAGTTGCTTGTCCAGGGAGCCTTCATGCATGCTTCAGGCTAGGTGGCTCAGAATATGCTGTTATGTACTGTTTTTCACCTGAATTCCAGACTTAGGTTTTCAAAACACATGGTGTTGTCAATTTGACAGCTTATGATAAACATTTCAGCCCTCCCAGGCCACACTGAAGCAGTTTCCCTTAGCATGAATAATTTCCCTCAGTGAAGAGAATAATTGTCAGTAGATGATGGTAAAGCTCTGCATCAGAAATTCCACAGGACTCCTTTGTGATTCACCTATAGGGCCTTCCAGAGACTCCAAGCAGTATCCTTATACGACACTGACACCCCAAGTACCATAGTAGAGCAGCTTATACAGCAGCCTGGACTTGTTCAAGAGCTTTCTCCTGTTCCAGGTCTCACACAAAGCCATCAGTGTCTGAGTCATTTGGTAAAAGGGCTGGAGTAATCCACCCAAGTGAAGAATGTGCTATCTCAAGAATCCAAACAGGCCCACGTGGCTCTTCTTGGTGGTGGGAGAGGCCAGGTACAATAACTTATCCTTCACCTTAGAATAGTATATCTATATGCCCTACACCAATGGACTCCTAAGAATTTCACTGAGGTAGAAAGCTCTTAAAATTTGGTTGGGTTAACTATCCTCTGGTATACATATGTGCTACCAACAAGTCCAGAGTGGTTGCGACCTCCTGATTACTTAGTCCAATTAGAATGTCATCAATATAATGGTCCAGTGTGAGATTTTGTGGAAGAAATAGATGATCAAGATCCCTTTCACTATAGAAATGCGAAGATGAGAGGAAGCAGCCTAGAAGTCATATGTATGTATATATGTATAAATTTTATTTATCTGTATGGAGCCATACAATTATGACACTTGTAGGAATATGCATAAAATGGAGATTATAAGGTTAAGAGAAATAATCCAGACTGAGATAAATATTATGTACACTGTGGTGTGTGTGTGTGTGTGTGTGTGTGTGTGTGTGTGAGAGAGAGAGAGAGAGAGAGAGAGAGAGAGAATGTTACATGAAATTAGAAAAAGTAATGCTATGTGAAGGAAAGACTATTTGTAGAGTGGATGAGAATTACCCAGAAAAGAGATGAGGGAGGGTAAAATAAGAGCACAGTATAATGATATGCACATTGTTTCACAGTGAAACACATTACTTTGTGTGCTAACTACAAAACTTAATTTCATAATACATCAGTGCCCTTTCCTCCATAGCTCCCACTCTCCACCCATTTGCTGTTTACTTCTTGGTGCTTCAACAGTAGGAGTGGTGACATCAAACAATGATCTGGAGGCCTTTTTGGTGGAGTCTTTAGAAGCAAAGTCTGAGGATAAAAAGCTGCTGTTTGTGCCTTCTTTTCTCTGAGTGACAGTACATGCATTGCTAATATACATGAAGATTTGCTTCCCAGTCTTGATTGTTTATCTCTGAGGCTTTGACTGACATCCTCCTGCTTCAGAAGGAGGTGGCAGTGTTGGTCATCTGAGGACTTAATGGGAGTAACAAGGGCTACATTGAAAGACAGTGTCTGGAATCTCCTGGAGGACCCCAGGCTCACGGTTTTTAAGGATACAGGACTCAGGACAGTTGTACTCATGACTAATATTTATTACAGAAAAAAAAAAACACAAAGCAGCACCAGCCAAAGGCAAGTCTGAAAATAACTAAGGGCAAGCTTTTAAGAGTCCTCTCCTGTAGAGAGACACAAGACACTGCAGCAGTGAGTAAAACCTTCACATGACATGGTACATTATGGAAGGTCATTAGAGGCTCAGTGCTTGGAATTTTCACTGGGGGATAGAACATGCTAGAACCCTCCTCACAGGAGGAAAGCACACAGTATGCTGCCTGTACATGCTGCTGGCACATTGCACAACCTGCCTTTCAAGGAAGTTTTATGTCATTAAAGAGATGAATGGAAGCCAGCTCCAGTTTTGCAGGTCTTCTTACCTATAGTTAGTTCTGAGGGAAAAGAGTAGCCCAGTCTCATCCTTCTGCAGTCGCTGTTCTGAGCACTAGTTTCCCCTTCTTCAGATGCTATCTAAGTCACTTCTTCAGCTAAGGTACAGTCCATTCTTGACATTTGTTCCCCCTCTAGCATACAGAGTTTATTTACAGTCTACAGGGTATATATGCTTGGTATTCTCCCTCAACAAATCCATGGGTATTACTCAAAACACTGACAGGAATTAATTCAAATGTCTTGAAGGGCTGAACAGAATCTAGGAGTGAGGAGGAGATTTCAAGCACTATTTTCCCCAAGAGAATAGACTTTCCACATCCCAACAGAGAGTATCTGCTGGACACATTTGACCTAAGGATGTCACTTTGTAACTCCTACAAAAAAAAAAAAACAGAGACAAATTTTTACATAAATCCATTACTTTTCCAAAGAAGTATAGTACTTTTTTATTTACAGAATAATCATTTATATAACTATATGCCAAGGAACAAAATTTAAAAATACAAAATCTCAGCCTTGAGGATGCCAGCATTCTATGAAAAGAGGCCAGTATGATAGAATTCCACAATGTTTCAATAAATTCCTTGTTCTTTCATTGTACTGCACTAGGACCAGAAATTTATCATTTTACAGAGGAGGGTGTCCTTAGTTTCTACTGCAATTCCAGGATTATAGAGGCATTTGGCATGTGTCTGCTGAGTGAATAAATGAATGAATGGTACATTGATTACAAAATAGTATGTCTGTGTACCAGAAGAATCACTGGCGAAGGTTAGAAATGTGTAGGTCACTGGTCCAGAGTCCAGATGTGATGAATAAAAACTGCTTTTTAAAGAGCACAGGAATGTCTGTCCTGCACACAATTCATCTGAACACTAGGAGCTTTGGGCAATAGAGTTTCTTGCTGGTCCTCAGCAGTCATACAACCTCTAGGAATACTGGCCATGAGCAGTAGGAGCAAGTACTTGTGCTAGCAGAAGCTGGAGGTTGAGCTTTGCTGTGTTTCTGAACTTGTTGTCTAAGTATCTCCACCGTAACAAAGCCCAGGGCTTAATCTTAGCTAGAGTTCTGTTGATCCTGGCATGTGGGTCTGCTAGTTAATTTTCTAAGTTAGAAAGCCTCTCAAGTTCCTCATCTCCCATTGCCTGTATAGTAGTAGTATGGCCCTGTTTGCTAGTTTTTTCTCCATGGTCAAAATCTTATTTCTAGAATTCACTATAATTATTGAAGCTAAGGACAGTGTTTCTTTGCCCTCTGTATGCCACAGAGACACCACGAGCTAAGCACTCACTGAGTAAGTGAATACATGAGTTTAATTTCTTTGAAGCTTAATTTTAAACAATGTAAAATTAATTCCTACTTGTCTTTTTCTGTTGTAGCAGAAAGCGGATAGAAAGATTAGAAGTTGATCCCAGCAAGCATTCCTGCCCTGATGTGTCTACCATAGTGCAAGAGAAAAGACACAAACCCAAAAGAATGGAATCTCAACCCCAAGTTGAACCCAGTGAGGAAGATCCAGACTTTGATGACAACCCAGAAGTGCCTCCATTGATTTGAAACATGAGGCTGTGTTGCCATTGACTGTGACCTACAGACCCATGTTGCTTGGCGTTGGTAGTGAATATGTGTCATTCCTAGGGTAATCATAGCTCATTATCGTTTTACCTGATGTTATAATGCCTTCTTTGCATTGTAATATTCTTAAGTGAGTTTACAATTATATTACATACCTTAAATATGCTATCATTTATCACTCATCTATAACTGAACTTCAAGGTTGAAAATATGCAGTAATTTAATGCAACTATGACATTCAACATTAAGAATAAGTCATTTAATCTTTGCCTATGCAGTAGGTTGTATTATATGGTAGAGGATTTGAGCAAATTATTCAAACGCAGAAGTTAAAACTGCATTCTTGAGTCTAACGAAAATGCTTTGACATGATTTTAAACAGTGTTTTTCATTTTTCTTCTCACGTTTCTGCTTTCTCTAGTGGCATGATGTAATGGCGAGAATAAGAACTTTGACATTAGATTTCCTATATTTGGATTCCTGCTGAGTCACTGAATAAAGACTTTCAGCTGGTCTTTGATTTCCTCAGGATAGAGTGACTTCATCTGCACTATGCTAATAGTAACGATTACCTCATAGGTTATTCTCAAGGCCAGCCATGTAATTCACCCTATACGATGCCACTCTGACATTCCTTTTCTTGCTCACGCCATTCTTTGTCTTCTTTCTTTATAAAATGTGGCCTAACTGGAAACATTTTGTGACTGGGCTTTGAGGCTTCAAGATCCACATGCTTTCCTCAGTTTGTCTCTCTCTGCTTTCTGCTAGCATTTTGAGATTTGAGGTCTTGGCTGCTGCTCCAGCTTTCTGCCACCCTATGCTGTTACCCCTCTGGAACTGTAAGGCAGATAAACCCTTTCTTCTACAAGTTTCCTTGGCCATGCTGTTTTATGACTGAAACAAGGACATAATACAGAGGTCAGCAAGTGCTCGTAACAACTGAGCCATCTCTCTAGGCCCTGTCAGAGGTATGTCTTAATCTAATCATTGTGACAATCAATTTTACAGTCACAATGATACAGCAAAATTCAGGTAAAAGCTCACAGCTCCAAACCAAGCTCTCAGCCCAGGTGGATCAGAAGCCACAACTACAAGGTAAGTTGGCAAACCAGATGACAACAAATTAGGTGTGCTAGCCATATAATACCATAGTCCTTAAGTCAAGCAGCTATTACAATCATCATAAACAGAAACTTACAAAAGAAAGGGTTTATTTGGCTTTACACTTCTTGGTCAGAATCTATCATATGACAAGAACTCAAGGAAGGAACTGGGAAGCAAGAACAATGGAGGAATGTTTTCTTCTGCCTCTAGTCTATGGGTCTATGCTCAGCAAGCTTTCTTTTAATAGCCCAGGACCACCTGACTAGAGGTGGTGTCACACACAGTTGAGTGAATCCTCCTAAATTTTCTTGATTAATAATCAAGAAAATCCCTCACAGAAATGATTCAGGGCCAATCTGATCTAGATGCTTCTTGAGTCAAGCTTTCCTTTCAATGACTCTAGGCTTGAGTCAAGTTGACAATCAAAGCTAATTAGAATGCTCCATTTCTTGTTAACTTGACACACAAACACACCATTTTAGCCTCTAACTGCTCATTCTCTGTATGCAATATCTCATGTTAATATTCTCATATAAATCATAGTCTAACTTCTTCAATCCCACAGTCTTAAAAATGCAAATTGTCTCAGCTGTGGATTCCTGTAAACCTTTTTTTTTCATTTATAAAAGAAAATAATTGAGGCATAGTAAGTCTGGTCAAATCAAAGTCAAAATCCAACAGTGAAGATTTCCAATTCTGTAGTTCAATATCTCACATCTGGGACTCACTTATGACCTACTGTGCTGCAGTGTGCTTAGGCAGGTCCCTTCTCCACCTCTGTATCAGCATACACAACTTGCACTGCCGCTTTAAACTGGCTCCATCACTTCACACCTGACTCTGATGTTGGCAGGCATCCTATTGTTCTTGCTTTCTCAATGTCCCAGGATATGCTCCATTGCAACTCAGGCTACACCTTTGCCTTCGCCATAGACATCTTCTTGGCCTCACCATGTAGAGTCAAATCCTGCTGCACAGAGCAAAGTCTCATTCATCTTCTTTTCATGATCCTTTACATCCCGCAACTTTCATGCTTCTTAAAGCAATACTCTGTGGGAGACTCCTCTTATACTCCCAAATTCAGCTGCCATGACTTGTAGTTTCGGCCATCTTGGACCACAGCTTCTGTGCACTCATCCTGAGGAAAAGACTTTCTTATTGTTGAAGTGTAACAGAGAAGAGTTCACTCAAGGGTGCTGATCTCTTAGCAATCACAACTAGTTCTAAATTATCTGTCCATGAATCAGAGATTTTTTTTAACTTAAAATAATCACACCAATGGTCTCAGCAGTGTCTTTGTTTCCCACTATATTCTCAAAAGCCAGGCCTTCATAGTCTGTATTCTCTCAGAATTCTTCTCTTGTAAACTCCTACAATAATAGTTCATTAAGCTGTGAGAACTCAGTTTTTCTACCACAAAGTTCTGAACACTCTCAGAACCCTCTGACAAAACAATATAGCAAGGTTCACTGTAGCACTACCCAACCCCAGTACCAATTTCTGTTTTATTTTATTTTTTATTACTGTAACAAACACCATGACCAAAAGCAACTTGGTGAAGAAAGGGTTTGTTGGTATTATACTTCCAGGTTAGAATCTATCATACAGGAAAGTCAAGGTAAGACTTGAGATAAGAAACTAGAGGCAGAACCATGAAAAATGTTCCTTCTTTAGACATATACCCACTGCTTAGCTAGCTTTCTTATGGAATCAGGGCCATTTGCCTGGGATAATTCTACCCCAGGGAACAGGGCCCTTTCACATCAATTCACAAAGACAGTTTATTGTAGACATGCCCATAGTCCAGTCTGATCTAGGTAATTTTTTAACCATGGCTTTCCTCTCATATGACCCTAGGCTGTAACAAGTTGTTAAGTAAAGATAACTAGGAGAGATGGTGACTGATTCTTCACATCAGATTAGAATTGGAGAAGAAATCCACATTGTCATCACTCATATCTTGGAGTGTTGTACACAGGTAGTATCTTGAGAGGGTACCAACTCTCCTAGATACAGATGCTCTGGAGACTTAAAAATAAGGAATATCCACAACTTGGAATGCCTAGGTATGTTTGGCCATGGTTTCTCAGAGAATCTGGGAAGATCCTGGCTTTGTTTTTGGTTGCAGATGCACATGAATTGCATTGGTAAAAAGAATACACTGACAAGTACAGTCAAGAGAGGACTCAGTTCATAAAAGGTACTGTGGTTTGCTGCTTTATCTGTGGGAAGCTGTGAACCTGCCACAGAGAACACAGCCTGGGGATCACTGTGGAGCTCAGAGGCTTAGCCAATGGCTGTTCAGCATCCAGAACTGCCTCCCTGTCATAGTTACTGTGCTACTAGCCAAGGATGAGAACTCTGATCCCTAGGATTATGATTTGCTTAGTGTGATGGCTATTCTTCATTGTCAACTTGCCTACATCTGGAACTAACTAAAATTCAAATATAAGAGAGTACACCATTGAGGGATTTTTTTAAAACTTAATTTGAAATAGGAAGATCCACTTCTAATTCAGATCTTGCAGCAGGAAGATACACCTTCTGCTGAAAGCCTATACAAGAACACAGAAGAAGAAATCTTTGTCTCATTGCCTGCTTGCTTTTACCTTGTTAGCAAGTCCATTCCTTAAATGGGATTAGAGCCTTCTTCTTTGGTTCTCCAGTTTCTACTGAAGACTAACTGAGACATTCAGCCTTGTGGACTGAGCAACTTTTGGATTCTTGGGCTCATAAGCAGCCATTGCTGAAGAGCACATATATACATACATATATAGAATGTAGAACTATCTTTGGTTATGCTCCCAACCACTGAATCTGCTCAATTGTAAGCAATGAGCCTCTAAAAGTATGAGCTTAAAAAACCTTGTTTCTCTCTCTGGTTTCTTTGTGGAAACAGAACAGATGATATAAATGGTAGGTAATAAACAGCAACATATTCCAGTTTCCCATGTTCAGTGACCACAAAGCCTGTAAAGATAAGTGAGTCAGAGGATAGAGGGCAACAGAGTCCCCTTTCAGGTAGAGTCACACTCTAACAAAGAGGCTTTTCAGTAGAAGGATTGCTGATTATATTATTTGTAGGAAATAAAAATGTGTAAGTCAGTGTTCAATCAAGAAAATGAAGCCTCTCTAGGGTGATGAGAAGAAAGGGCTAGTTGTAGGAACACAGTCCAACCCATGTATGAGAGAACCCAGAAGCGAGATGGAGTATGAAGACAGAAGCAGAGGTACAGATCTGGAGGACCAGAATCTGCATTAGATGCTGAAGAAGAACCACAGGCAGGGAGCTGGTAGGTAGGTTGATGGAAACCATCCATCTACTAGAAGTGTTGTCCACACTGAGTGGCTGGGTCATTGGCTCATAAGCAAGATTGTGAGGTAGCTTTGCAGCCAGTGCTTGACTTGTTTTCACCAGTTATGAACATGTGATCAACTGAGGAAAAAAAAACAAGCTCTGATCTTTTTCTTAGCAAGCCTTTTATCTGGTACTATTTTCTGATCTGGGGAGATAGACACCTTTCATTTTCATACTCCTATACCATTGTCAGTATGCATATATTAAGATTTATTTGGCTATACATATCATTTCCATA
This sequence comes from Grammomys surdaster, assembly GCF_004785775.1. Classification (NCBI taxonomy): domain Eukaryota; kingdom Metazoa; phylum Chordata; class Mammalia; order Rodentia; family Muridae; genus Grammomys; species Grammomys surdaster. The sequence goes on from NW_021604669.1 coordinate 8,021,276, forward strand.
GGGTATCCCTGGGAACCTGCCCTATTTGAACTATAATCTTCCATTTTCTTACCATCCCTCAGGTAGAAATAGTTCATTGTTATATGATCCTCTTAGCATAGTCAGACAGTCCATCAGCTGCTTAATTGCTTGCTGGTTCCCTGGTACAAGTGTGCTAAATGGCCAGAGTTTTTCAGCATCTAATGAGAAGACAGACTTGTACTCTGAGAAAGATGCTTTATTTTCTTTGAAACCCATATTCTAAGCCAGTATAGCTATCAGAGTTTTAGAAACATGGAGAAAAAGATAGACTGTGTGAACACTGGTACAATAATGAGTGGAATATCTTCATTTTTGACCTCTTAGTTCCAGATCCATGCATCTTGACTATGAGAGAAATAGCCTTTTGTATTACACGGGACTTATTAGCATAAGCTTTGTCCTAGAACATGACATCATCTGCACACAGTCTTATACCACCATTTAGTGACATTGGCATTACATTTGTAAAAGACCACTTTACTGTTGTATCATGCCATCTAATCCAGGATAATGAAGAACACAATAAATCCACTGACTTATGACATCATTCTTTGGCTCATTTCGTTTGCTGCAACGTGAGCTTCCTGACCTAAGTAGCGTGCCATGAAACATCATGGCAGTGAAGATAGCATTTGTTGTTTAAGTCTACAGAGAGTGGGTTCAGGGGAAATTTTGAACAGAAGGAAGGTCCACCTTCTTCCAGTGAGGGAATCTTCAGTGAGACGGGGCCTGCTCTTCTCTGATAAGAGTATGTCAACGCAATCAGCTGGCTGACCCCCTGAATTAGGAACTTTTCTGTTGCCGTGATTGTATATGATGATCAAGGCAACTTACAGACAGAATTATTTATTTGGGCTTACAGATCCCGAGGGATAGCCCATAGTGGTGAGGGAGGAGTGGCAACAGGTGGCCAGAGCAGGAATCTAGGAGATTAAATATCCAGTCACCAACAAGATTTACAGAGAGAAAACAAACTGGAAGTGGGTCAAAGCCATTAGGAGACATGTAGAGGACTGCTCATGTGGGCACAGACAGCAAAGGTCAAGATGAGGTCACCGACAGTGAACCTTGGAGAAGGTGTGAGGCTCCAGACAGCAGGCTGGTACTCAGATTCCAGTCTTCACTCATAGGAAGAGAGACTGCCCTCTGTTTGACAGCTGGGGCTGTGACAGGCTACGTGTGTCTGTCACCATTCACAGCTTCTCACAGCCTGCCTGACACATTGTGATGGGAAGTGATCTGCCATCTGCAATTGATGCATGTCAGGCCAGTGTGTCTGCCGTCCTAGCAGGCCTAAGCTAAAATTAGCTTTTCTTTTGTGTGTCTCCCCGTGACTATTCGTTCTCATTTGGTCTGATGTTTCATTGTAACAGAGAATTTTTGTGTTTTCAGCTGTAGTGTCTCTTCAATAGCCACACACATAAGTAGCCATTAAATTTAAGGAAACCTATTAGAGGCCAGGACCTATTTTTCTTTCTCTTGTCTGTCTACTGAGGGCTTTGTCATAACCAGTCACCAGAAGTCAGTACTCTAAGCTACTCTGTGTTTCTTGCCTTTTTTTGTAAGCTAGAGACCCTGTTTCCATGGTTTCTGCTTCCAGAGAGATAAACCTACCTCTGGAGTCTCCTATCTGCAGGTCTGAAGTCCCTCCTCTTCTGGTTTAGCACTCAGTGCCACATTCTCCTATGGTTTCTTGCTACCTCACCTTGCCGCATGGCTTTTGTTTTAGGAATTCATCTTTAAATTATCCAGAGGTGGGAGGAACTCACCACTGCCTCCTATGTTAAATAATCAGTTGTCAACTCAACCCTCTCAAGTCTACCTCATGAAGCCCATCTCTGTTTTTCCCCAATCAATTTCCTCTGTCTGCTCTATTCTTCCAGAGTCTGATTGCCAAGGTTCCCTCTTTTGATACATCATCCTTATATATGTTCCCTTTGACTACCACCTTGAGGATGGCTCTGAAAAAGCCAATTTTACATTGTCATATACCCACACCTCCAAGAATTCTGTTGCCTCTTATACCCAGAGAATGGTTGAGTATTCCTTGACCTCCATGAATGTCATGACATTACTGATGAGGGAGACAGGAACACCTGAGATGTAAACTTAACTCAGGGTTAGTACAAGCAGCTTGTAGGCATTCCAAGAACCATGAACATAGTGGAGGGCCGTTGGGTACAGGAGAAGTTTGGTTAAAACACACAGGACCATTTATTTGACAAATGCCTCTACTGTTAGAATAATTGTGACCAGATGGAATTCTTTTCAGAATGAAATTAATTCTGACATGGTAGACTACCATAATGCTAAAGCTATGCTGGAGTAGTACACAATCCATGATGCTGTCAGAGTAAAAACCACAGTCCATGGTCATTTATGCATTCCATCTTGAACACCCAGGGTTGCAGATAATCATGTTGTACATCTGTTCAATTCCACCATCAAAGGAAGAACTTTGGAAATGCATGTTGTTGGTATCTAACAATCATTCTGTGCTTAATAATAAAAACCACCAGTGTTATTATGTTTAAGGTTTTTTATGTCAGAGAGACTGACATGCATAATGGAGACAAATTGTCTTTTCTCCAGGTAATAGTCAAGGGAGTATTTATAGGGAGGATGGGTAGGGAGGTAGAACCTTGGCAAACAACCTAGGGCCTCAGCTTGGACAACCCAGACACCAGTACTAACTTGAAATCTAGAGGTTGGTGTCATCACACCTCATAGTTGATGCTGATTTTGACCAGATTTTGTCTGATCTGATATCTGAGCATGGCATATGTCCACAAAGGTATTCTCATCATCTTTGGCACTGGACTGGAGAAGTTTATGGCATTTGTATCATGGAGACTTTGATGCTCCACAGCTCCCTTCTGCCATATCAGATCAAGTTCAAAGGCATTTCCAGATTCAATTAGAGGAGACACCATTTCTACCTCTCACTGATCAAGGGACAAGATTCTAACAGAGCACATGGAACAAGAGATAATGCAAGGAGAAGTTTGGAAAATATGGCGACCCTCGATGCTTCCCTTCCCTTCCTTATCAGTAAAACTTGTATTTGCTAGAGTGACATCAAGATATTCCTTCCCTGGAGGAAAAAAAAAAGTCATGGCTTCAGTCTTGATCTTGTATGAATAAAAACACCTTTAATTTTATCCTGGGACCATGTTTTTTACAACCCACATTATTCATATGCACTCCCTCCCCCAGAAGAGTTTGTAAATGGAAATTTACAAATCAATACAAGTAAATTCCTCACATGTATTTTATGTTGTTTAGAAATATGAATTTTATCTAAGAATTAATGATTCTTGGATTATTTAGATGAAATAGACTTCTGACTATATTTCTTTAAGAGTAATACTCAACAATGGGGCTGTATTTATCTATTAAGTGATTAACTCTTTTTCTGCTAGTACCCTTACATTATTTCTAATGTTATTCATGTTTTCTAAGGCCTCAAGAATGAGTATGAGGGTTTATCTGTAGTGACTGTTAATGGCCTTCACTCAGACTTTTCTAGCTCTTGCCTACCTGTTGATGGAAGAATGCTAGCCAGAGTCCTGATGCTCCTGGGGAATTCCTCAGATGTAGGCACTCATCTGTCACTGCTGCTAGCTCCCCTGGAGAGGGACTCTCTCTTTTATGCCCTATATTCTCCATGGTGGTTCTTAGAACACTACCAGTATCTCAGCCTGTGACCATCCCAGAAGATTAAGTTGTTTACTAGAAGGAGCCCTGGAACAATTGATTTTGGACATAATAGAACTCAGGAGATTGTCTAATTCTGTGTAAATTGAAAACATTATCCATATACTAAATGGTAGTGGGAAATAGAAAGTCCTGCTGGGGTACAGCAAGATATCATTAATATTTTTTCCTTCTCTAGTGTAAGGCATTGCACCCTAGAACCTGTAGGATTCCTCCAATCCTCTATGCTTTTTTTTATCTTCTTCAAAGGTACACTATTTAAGTAAGTATTTTTATTATGTGCATGTTTATGTGTCTATGGTGGGGGACACGTATACATTAGTGCAATGCCTAGGAAGACAAGAAGAATGAGTTAGATCCTCTGAAGCTGGATTTATAAATGTTTGTGAGCCAATTGACATGGGTTATACGTATTGAACTCCTGTCTTCTGCAAAAGTAATATGCTTTTAAACCTCTGAGCCATCTTTCTGACCTCTCAAGTTCCTTGTTCTCCAAGATGATCCCAGTTTCCCTGTTCTCTTGGAAGTACTAGACTTCTCTACAAAAATGACCAAGCCTAAATTTTCTATTAAATCTATGCCATACCATGACTATTTAGACATTCTTATTTGGTCTCTATATGATAGTTGCATAAGTTTAGCCTTATTTTTCTGAACAGTCCTGGACTTCATAGGTCTAGAGATCATTCATACAGATCCTGCCCCTTAAGAAAACTGAGAAACACCCTCAGATGTGTTCTATGTCCAGGCACTACCAAATTTAACCAGCATCTTCAACCAGGTTATTAAGTGAGTTGTGATTTTAATTTAATTTAAGGCACAAAACACTGCCTTTACTAGGATTCATCAGTTTCCCCTAAAATCCCTTCTGTTGAAGCAGAGTTGGAAATAGTCTCCAGGCTCTGCTCTGAGCCAATACTGTTCTAGAAGGTAGATATCTGTTTTTGAAACTGTTCTAAAATTCAGTCCCCAGCTACAATATGTCATTTTCTCCCCTGAAACATCTCAAATGCTCAAAGAAGTGACCAGAAGAAGCCTGAGACCTCTATCCATAGAAAACCATGATTGCATCTTTGATACTTGGAGCCTGGGAGAATTATAAACATTCTCAGACCCAATAAAATGGAAAAGGATTCTGAAACATTTTTTTCAAACAAAAGGTGTATAGCAAACACCTGGTTCCTTTACAGGAGTCTGCAATTTGGGTATGTATGCAGAAGATTTAGACAATAAAACCATGGGCACTCAGTACAAAATGTGCATAGTAGGTGGTGCATGTTACTTAACCCTGAAGGATTTTTCACCTTCAATAAAAACAGTAGGAGAACACTGATGTCTGCAATAGTAAAGAGGGAGAAGGAACAATGCTTGATATTCAAAGAAATGGATGTTTCACATGAAACATCTTTGTAGGGTCAAACATCACAGTGAGAATTGTGCACAAAACAAGCTTGGATCTTTTAAGTGTCTTTAAATGAAAAGCAAGAGATGGGATGAAAATTGAAGTACAGACCAAAAAAAAAAAAACAACAAAACCAAAAACCAAAACAAAACATTGAATCCATTGGAGTTGGAGTAATGGGCATTTGTGAAGCTTCCTGATGTGGGTGCTGGGAAACAAACTCTGGTCCCCTAGAAGAGAAGCAATTTTTTTAACCATTGAACTAGCCAGCCAGCTTTAAAGGCACATACATATACCAAAATAAGTGGAAGAAAAAATAGTTTGAAGGAGAGAGTATAAAGTAGCTCAGATGCTTTGGACAAATGTAATGCGTGGGGAAACAGGATGATAGAGAAAGTAACTGAAACACATCCATCCACACACATAACATGAAATAAACCACACTGTAGTTTCATAAAATAATGAAAAGGATGCTAAAATAAATGTGAACCACTCTAGTAAATTTAGACCATAACTCAGCACAAAGCAGAATGAGTAAATCTCGGTGATTTTGTCTCTAATACTCTACATAGAAAATCTGAGAAAACCATCATGCCACCAGATTGGGAGTCACACATTTATTGTTCCCTGACTCTGTCATTGTCCTCATGTATCCTGTCTTGTCTTCTCAGTGTGTCTAGTGAGAATTAATCACTTCCAGGTACCTACAGCCTGTGCTTCCATCTTCATTGCCACAAGCCAGCAAGAGGTTGAGTCTCTGGAGTAGCTTGAAGGACCCAGAAATACCTTCCTCCAGAGGATTGGATTATCTGGATGAACCCTTTCTTTTGCTCTATCCCATTCAGACACTGTCCATTGGAGTTAAATCTGGATCCCATTCTCCTAAGCTGAGATTAAGCCAATAATACCAACGGGTGCAATGGCTGTTAATTAAGAGTTACATATTTTAGTTATGATCCACTTGGTTATATATAACAGAAAATGAAAGAAACCTATCAGATAACAGAAACATTTGTGCAGGCTTCATCAAGGAAGAATCCCATCTCTTCCAAGTCATCAGTCTAGCTCTAGGAGTTGGTTTTATATGGACTAGAATGAAGACCTTTCCTTGTTGAGGATAGTCCAGGTACTGTTTGTATTTTGATGCTAATTCCACTTTCCCATCTGAGGGGCTGCAGATGAGGAGCAGTGAATCACATACACAGGTGACTTTTTGTGTACCTCCTCCCCACCTTAACTTGTAAAATAAAGGCTAGAGACAGTGATCGGACAGTGGAAGGGGAGGTGGAGCTGCAAAGTTTGGGGAGAAGGAGGGGAGGGGAAATAGAGGAAAGGAAGGAAGGATGATGCAGGAAGAGGAAGACATCCAGATTCTGTGTGGCTTTAAGTAGCCACAGGTAGCTATCAGTGTCATAAAAAGACTGAGTAATTGGGATAACTTGTCTAATCTAGATGGGCTGCTTGTATAATTATTAATTGGCTCTGAAATTATTCTGTGGGAATCTTGTGAATTGAGAATTTATTTATTTTTTTATTGGATGTTTTATTTACACTTCATATGTTGTCCCCTTACCCCATCCCCCACCCACCCAGGAATCCCCTATCCCCTCACCCCTCCTGCTGCTTCTCTGCAGATGTACCCCAACCTATCCCCCCAACTCCTACCTCCCCACCCTCAAATTCCCACCAGCCTTCATGAGGCCATGGATCTCTCCTCCCACCTATGCCCAGCAGGGCCCTTGGCTCTTACGTATACAGCTGAAACCATGGATCCCTCCCTAAGTGCTCCCAGGATGGTGGTTTAGACCATGTTTGGTTGGTATTGTTGGTCTGCTCATGGGGCCACAAACCCTTTCAGCTCCAATGGTCTTCACTCTAACTTCTCCATTGGGAACCACATGATCAGTTCAATGGCTAGTTGTGAGCATCTGCCTCTGAATATGTCAGACTCTTGCAGACCTCTGAGGAGACATCTATATCAGGATCTTATCAGCATGCACTTCCTGACTTCCACATCAGCATCTACCTTTGACGACTGCACATGGGATGGATACTCAGGTGGAATGGTCTTCAGACGGCCCCTCCTTCAGTTTCTGTCCCTCACTTTGTCTCTACATTTGCTCCCTTGAGTATTTTGCTGCTCCTTCTAAGAAGGACCGAATCATCCCCACTTGATCTTCCTTTTTCATGAGCTTCATGTGGCCTGTGAGTTGAATCTTGGGCATTTCAAGGTTCTGGGCTAATATCCAATAATCAGTGAGTGAATACCATGTGTGTTCTTTTGTGATTGGCTTACCTCACTCAGGATGATAATTTCTAGTTCCATCCATTTACCTAGGAAATTCTCGAATTCATTGTTTTTAATAACTGAGTAATACTCCATTGTGTAAATGTACCACATTTTTTGAATCCATTCCTCAGTTGAAGGACATCTGGGTTCTTTCCAGCTCCTGGCTATTATAAATAAGGCTGCTATGAACATAGTTGAGCATATGTCCTTGTTATATGTTCGAGCATCTTCTGGGTATATGCCTAGGAGTGGTATAGCTGGATCCTCAGGTAATGCTATGTCCAATTTTCTGAGGAACCGCCACACTGATTTCCAAAGTGGTTGCACCATCTTGCAGTCCCACCAACAATGGAGGAGTGTTCCTCTTTCTCCACACCCTCACCAGCATCTACTATCACCTGAGTTTTTAATCTTAGCCATTCTGACTGGTATGAGATGGAATCTCAGGGTTGTTTTGATTTGCATTTCCCTGACGACTAAGGATACTGAACATTTCTTTAGGTGCTTCTCAGCCATTCGAGTTTCCTCCATTGAAAATTCTTTGTTAAGCTCTATACCCCATTTTTTAATAGGGTTATTTGGTTGTCTGGAGTCTAATTTCTTGAGTTCTTTGTATATATTGGATATTAGCCCTGTATCAGATGTAGGATTTGTAAAGATCTTTTCCCAATTTGTTGGTTGTGATTTTGTCCTATTGACAGTGTCCTTTGCCTAACAGAAACTTTGCAATTTTATGAAGTCCCATTTGTCAATTCTTGATCTTAGAGCATATGCCATTGGTGTTCTGTTCAGGAACTTTCCCCGTGCCCAAGTATTCGAGGCTCTTCCCCACCTTCTCTTCTATTAGTTTCAGTGTATCTGGTTTTATGTGGAGGTCCTTTATCCACTTAGACTTGAGCTTTGTACAAGGGGATAAGAATGGATCAATTTTCATTCTTCTACATGTTGTCCTCCAGTTGAACCAGCACCATTTGTTGAAAATGCTGTCCTTTTTCCACTGGACAGTTTTAGCTCCTTTGTCAAAGATCAAGTGACCATAGGTATGTGTGTTCATTTCTGGGTCTTCAATTCTATTCCATTGATCTTCCTGCCTGTCTCTGTACCAATACCAGGTAGTTTTTATCACTATTGCTCTGTAGTACAGCTTGAGGTCAGGGATGGTAATTCCTCCCGAAGTTCTTTTATTGTTGAGAATAGTTTTCGCTATCCTAGGGTTTTTGTTATTCCATATGAATTTGAGAATATCCTTTTCTAACTCTGTGAGGAATTGAGTTGGGATTTTAATGGGGATTGCATTGAATCTGTAGATTGCTTTTGGCAAGATGTCCATTTTTATTATATTAATCCTGCCAATCCATGAGCATGGGAGATCTTTCCATCTTCTGAGATCTTCTTCAATTTCTTTCTTCAGGGACTTAAAGTTCTTGTCATACAGGTCTTTCACTTGCTTGGTTAGATTCACACCAAGGTATTTTATATTATTTGCGACTATTGTGAAGGGTGTCATTTCCCTAATTTCTTTTTCAGTCTGTTTATCTTTCATGTAGAGGAAGGCTACTTATTTGTTTGAGTTGATTTATAACCAGCCACTTTGCTGAAGTTTTCTATCAGGTTTAGGAGTTCTCTGGTGGGAGTTTGGGGGTCACTTAAGTATACTATAATATCATCTGCAAATAGTGATATTTTGACTTCTTCCTTTCCTATTTGTATCCCTTTGACTTCTTTTTGTTGTCTAATTGCTCTGGCTAGGACGTCCAGTACTATATTGAATAGGTAGGGGGAGAGTGGGCAGCCTTGTCTATTCCCTGATCTTAGTGGGATTGCTTCAAGTTTCTCTCCATTTAGTTTGATGTTGGCTACTGGTTTGCTGTAAATTGCTTTTACTATGTTTAGTTAGGGGCCTTGAATTCCCGATCTTTCTAAGACTTTTATCATGAAGGGATGTTGAATTTTGTCAAATAATTTCTCAGCATCTAGTGTGATGATCATGTGGGTTTTTTCTTTGAGTTTGTATATATAGTGGATTACATTGATGGATTTCCGAATATTGAACCATCCCTGCATTCCTGGGATAAAACCTACTTGATCATGATGGATGATTGTTTTGATGTGTTGTTGGATTTGGTTTGCTAGAATTTTATTGAGTATTTTTGTATCGATGTTCATAAGGGAGACTAGTCTGAAGTTCTCTTTCTTTGTCGGGTCTTTGTGGGGTTTGGGTATGAGTGTAATTGTAGATTTGTAGAACGAATTGGGTAGTGTTCCTTCTGTTTCTATTTTGTGGAATAGTTTGAAGAAAATTGGTATTAGGTCTTCTTTGAAGGTCTGATAGAATTCTGCACTAAAACCATCTGGTCCTGGGCTTTTTTTGGTGGGGAGACTTTTAAAGACTGCTGCTATTTCCTTAGGGGTTATGGGACTGTTTAGATGGTTTATCTGCTCCTGATTTAACTTTGGTACTTGGTATTTGTCTAGGAAGTTGTCCATTTCATCCAGGTTTTCCAGTTTTGTTGAGTATAGACCTTTGTAGTAGGATCTGATGATTTTTTTTAATTTCTTCAGCTTCTGTTGTTATGTCTCCCTTTTCAGTTCTGATTTTATTAGTTTGGATACTGTCTCTGTGCCCTCTGATTAATCTGGCTAAGGGTTTATCTATCTTGTTGATTTTTTCAAAGAACCAGCTCCTGGTTTTGTTGATATTTTGTATTGTTCTTCCTGTTTCTATTTGGTTGATTTCAGCCCTGAGTTTGATTATTTCCTGCCTTCTACTCCTCTTGGGTGTATTTGCTTCTTTTTGTTCTAGAGCTTTTAGTTGTGCAGTCAAGTTGTTAGTGTGTGCTCTCTCCAGTTTCTTTTTGTAGGCACTTAGAGCTATGAGTTTTCCTCTTAGCACTGCCTTCATGGAAGTCCCACAAGTTTTGGTATGATGTGTCCTCATTTTCATTGAATTCTAAAAGTCTTTAATTTCTTTCTTTATTTCTTCCTTGATCAAGTCATCATTGAGTAGAGAGTTGTTCAGTTTTTATGTGCATGTGGGTTTTCCATTGGTTTTGTCATTATTAAAGACCAGTCTTTGTCCGTAGTGATCTGATAAGATGCAAGGGATTATTTCAATCTTTTTGTATCTGTAGAGGCCTGTTTTGTGACCAATTATATGGTCTATTTTGGAGAAGGTACCATGAGGTGCTGAGAAAAAGGTATATTCTTTTGTTTTAGGATGAAATGTTCTATAGATGTCTGTTAAGTCCATTTGGTTCATAACTTCTGTTAATATCAAAGTGTCTCGGTTTAGTTTCTGTTTCCATGGTCTGTCCATTGCTGAAAGTGGGGTGTTGAAATCCCCCAATATTATTGTGTGAGGTGTAATGTGTGTTTTGAGCTTTAGTAAAGTTTCTTTTATGTATGTAGGTGCCCTTGCATTTGGAGCATAGATGTTCAGAATTGAGAGTTCACCTTGGTAGATTTTTTCCTTTGATGAGTATGAAGTGTCCTTCCTTATCTTTTTTTATTAATTTTGGATGAAAGTTGATTTTATTTGATATTAGAATGGCTACTCCAGCTTGTTTCTTGGGACCATTGGCTTGGAAAATTGTTTTCCACCCTTTATTCTGAGATAGTGTCTGTCTTTGTCACTGAGGTGCGTTTCTTGTATGCAGCAAAATTCTGGGTCTTGTTTGTGTATCCAGTCTGATAGTCTGCATCTTTTTATTAGGGAATTGAGACCATTGATGTTAAGAGAAATTAAGGAAAAATGATTGTGGCTTCCTGTTATTTTTGTTATTAGAGGTAGAGTTATGTTTGTATAGCTATCTTCTTTTGGGGTTGTTGGAAGATTACTTCCTTGCTTTTTCTAGGTTGTAGTTTACCTCCTTGAGTTGGCATTTTCCATCAAATATCTTTTGAAGTGCTGGGTTTGTGGGAAGATATTGTGCAAATTTGGTTTTGTCATGGAATATCTTGGTTTCATCATCTATAGTGATTGAGAGTTTTGCTGGGTATAGTAGTCTGGGCTGGCATTTGTGTTCTCTTAGGGTCTGTATGATGTCAGTCCAGGCTCTTCTGGCTTTTATAGTCTCTGGTGAAAAGTCTGGTGTAATTCTTATAGGTCTGCCTTTATATGTTACTTGACCTTTTTCCCTTATTGCTTTTAGTATTTTTTCTTTGTTTTGTGCATATGATGTTTTGATTATTATGCGACAGGAGGTATTTCTTTTCTGGTCTAGTTTATTTGGTGTTCTGTAGGCTTCTTGTATGTTTATGAGCATCTTGTTCTTTAGGTTAAGGAAGTTTTCCTCAATAATTTTGTTGAAGATATTTACTGGCCCTTTAAGTTGGGAATCTTCATTCTCATCTATATCTATTATCCTTAGGTTTAGTCTTCTCATTGTGTCCTGGATTTCCTGGATGTTTTGGGTTAGGAGTTTTTTGCATTTTGCATTTTCTTTGACAACTGTGTCAATATTTTCCATGGTATCTTCTGCTCTTGAGGTTCTCTCTTCTATCTCTTGTATTTGGTTGGTGATGCTTGTGTCTATGACTCCTGATCTCTTTCTTAGGTTTTCTATCTCCATGGTTGTCTCCCTGTGAGATTTCTTTAATGTTTCTATTTCCATTTTCAGATCCTGAATGTTTTTGTTTAATTCCTTCTTTGTGTTTTCTTGCATTTCTTTAAGGGATTTCTGTGATTCCTCTTTAAAGGTTTCTACCTGTTTACTTGTACTCTCCTGTATTTCTTTAAGGGAGTTACTTATGTCCTTCTTAAAATCCTCTATCATCATCATGAGAAGTGATTTTAATTCTGAATCCTGTTTTTCCTGTGTAATGGGGTGTCCAGGGCTTGCTATATTGGGAGAACTGGGTACTGATGATGCCAAGTAACTTTGGTTTCTGTTATTTATGTTCTTGTGCTTGCCTTTCGCCATCTGGTTAACTCTAGTGTTACCTGCCCTCACTGTGTAAGACTGGAGTCTGTATTTCCAGTTATCTTGCTTGTGGCAGAGCTCCTCAGAGTCCAGATGTCTCTATGGCCTTATGATCCTAATCTCCTGGGTGGAGGAAGAACTGGGAATCAGGCTACCTCTTGGATCTGGAAATCCTTCTGCTCTGGATGCAGTGGTTCCTCTAGGATGGCTCAGGATACGATGTCTCCAAAGTGCAAACAAGCTCGGTGTCTGCTGCTCTGAGAGCAGTGGATCCTCCGCTGCTCTGAGTGCAGTGGCTCCTCTAGGATGGTTCAGGATTCAGTATCTCCACAGGAGTAGACCAACTCTGTGTCTGCCCCAGCCAAAATGACCAGGCAGGGGTGTAAGGGAAGTGGAATTCTGGAGGGGTGGGGTTTGGGTAGCTGGTGGGTCCTGAGTGTCCCTGGCTCCCAGATGTAACTCTGGGGCTAAAGGAGTGAAATGGAGTTTTTACTGGGTGCTCTGAGTGCAGTGTCTCCTCTAGGATGGCTCAGGATTCAGTATCTCCACAGGAGCAGACCAACTCTATGTCTGCCCCAGCCCAAAAGGCGAATTGAGAATTTATTGATAATATGCATCTGACTAATTAATAGCTCCTAGAGTTTTGATTTACTGGGTTAAGGGGATTTGTGACAATTAGCCGCAGAGGGTAGATGGCTGAGAAGGTAGGCTCTGAGGCAGACGAACTGGAGAAGGGAAGACCACAGACTGGGGCTAGCCTAGAGGAGGCAAGACCCACTGGCAGAGAGTAGCTGGGTAAAATGCGGATGAAACCAATTTTTATTATTTGTCGCAACATTCCTCACCAGGTTGATTCCTTCCCCATTGTACAGGGAAGGAAACTGAGTCATTGACATACATGACTCACTGGAGTGTATGGAAGTACTTTAGCCTGTGTCATGTTTTTATTTTTTTCTAGTTCTCACATTCCCCTTCTGTCTTCCATAAGATTGCTTCTCTGAGGTTTTGGTCTTCAGAGTTCCTCAAAGGATCTAATAAATACTCAGCTTCCCAGTCAGATCACGAGTCACTTGCTTTAAGCTTGAATGAACTTTGAAAACTGTCGCTGCTATCTGTCCTGTGAGAATATTCTGCCACCATGTTCTGACCCTCTGATTTTCTACGCGGCTCACAGTGTCCCTTGTGCCAGTTCATAGCTTATCACAATTTCTTAAACTGTGACCTATAAGCTAAGCAATTAAAGTCAATTGCTTTCTCTACTATATTCTAAAACTTCGAAAGTATACTAATGAGGCTGGTGAGTAGGCTTTGTCAGTAAAGTGCCTGTCATGTAAGCATGGGTAGCTGGAATGGCAGTCCCAGGACCCACATTAAAAAAAACAAACAAAAAATCAACAACAAAACAAAACAAACTTACAGACACAGCTCCATGCTCTTGGTTCTGGGAAGGCAAAGATGGTGATCCAGAGGACAATCTAGCCAAATTTGTGTGATCCAGGTTCCCTGAAAAACCTTGTCTCAATCCAACGTCCACTTCTAGACTTCACATGTGCAACCCTGGGGTGCAAAGTATACTGAATATGTCTAACATAGCAGTCAGGGCCACACTAATGATTCTAAACTATCCACTGCATCACTATGGGCAGACAACTTTCATCTTCATGGACACAAGACAGCTGCTGTATCTTCAAGTATCATATCAACATTTCAGATAGAGGAAAACTCAGAATATAACAAAGTAAGATGATTGTACATGTTGAAGACATGACTTGTTGCAGATGAGACCGAGGATCCAATAGTTTTATATGCTCTATTGAGCCAAACCTGTGCTGTAATCTTGCATATACAGGCATCCCTGCCCTGGGGAACTTCCCTTGTCCTATACCTAGTCTGTATACCCTTTGAGTCTAGATCAGCCAATTTTTTTGTATGGGAATATAACAAGAAATTTATGAACAATGAATTATATGTTCATAGAACCCACTTTAGGAATGCTTTTGCCAGTTGAGAACACATTCATACTTGGGTTTCATTTATAAACATTATGGTAATATGGCCAATACATGCTGAGTATGGTCCCGTTTCATATTCCCAGGGTAACCCAAATTATTGTGTGGAAGATGGTTCTTTGCTTGAACGATTTTCTACATTATTTTAATGAAAAAATGAGTCTGAATTCAAATTCAGATCCATCTCATTTCAGATACAGGTTCTTCACTCTATGTATGTTCTTTTAAATATGCACTCCATATACTGGTTAATAAAGAAAGTACAAAATTCTATAGCTGTGTGTCAACATGGTCATAGCTTCACTGTGTACGTATATAGATCCCAAGCTAATTACATTTACCAAAATATTGCAAGGAATGATTTTATCACAATGTCTCTTTAAATTCATTCCTTATTCTTTTTGCCCTATTAATTAACCAGCTTGCTAAGTTGCCACAGTGAAGTGGTGTTAAAGTGTCCCCAAATTAATAGTGCCTCATCAGCACTGAAGCAGGGTGTGAAATTACCTTCTGAAGCTCTGCCTGAATGTAGTTAGCACCCCCTCTGTGGCTAATGTTAGCCAAGAAAAGTCCTTCAACAGAAACAACAGCACAATCCCAGGGTCAGAGGAGGCCAAGTCCTCTTTGACTCCCAGTGTCCTTCCCATCTCTCTGCCCACCGCAGTTGCCCTCCACTCTACACGTTCAGTTCTCAGTTCTCAGGACCCTTTCACACCAAAGATGCTTGGTCTTGTCTGGAAACCTGCTTGTCTAGCTCATGTTTTTGTTTGTTCTTATTGCTGTTTTAGATCTCTGTTAATTTTCTGATTGACATGTACTGCTTGTACAAAGTAAAGGATTCATTACATTTTCATGCAAGCACATAAGGTACCTTGATTCATCCCCTTCTGTTTCTCTTTTAAATTCAAGTCCTCTCCTCTTCCTTTGACTTCCGCATTCCACATTTCAGTTTCAAGATCTTGTTCTTGTCTCAACTTTCTCTACACATGAGACAAAGCACCCATTGCTGTTTTGGGGGAACAGCTTATTTCACTTAACATGATGTTCTCTAGTAATACCATTTTCTATCAAATCATATAATATCCTCTCTATAGTTGAATGAAACTCCATCACATTTACACAACATATTCTCTTCATCTACTCTGCTGATAGGCACTAGAACTGATTTCATATCTGGTCTATTGTGAAGAGTGTGGTAATAACACACTCTAACAGCATCTCTGTAATAACCTGACATAGGTTATTTGGTGTGGGTGCTATATACCCAGAGATGACACATATTGATCATATGGGCCTTCTAATTTTAATTGAAGAACCTCCATACTGATTTCCACAGTGGCTGAAATAACTCACATTTCTACTGGATGAAAGAAAGTGTGTCTTGTTTCTGGATCCTCATGAGCATTTTGTTTGTTTTCTTGATGATAGCATCAGGACTTGTGTGAAATGGGATTTCAGTATACTCTTGGTCTACATGTCTGGTTTGTTAGCAAAACTATATGCTTGAAGACAGATGCTATAGTGACTGTTCCATTGCCCTTTTACCCAGGATCACATTGGATATTTGGAGTCTTTTGTGCTTCCATATGAAATTTAAGATTGCCTTTCTAGTGCTTGTAAAAATTATATTTGAATTTTTATACGAATTTTGTAAAATTTTTATATTGCTTTTGCTCCTGAAGCATTTTCACAATGTTAATTCTGCAGATTGATGTGTATGTGGGTAGTGTTGCCTGTGTAATTTATTTCTTTGGTGCTTTATAGTCTTAATTGTTGAGATCTATAACTTCTCTGGTAAAGATTATACCTTGGTGTTGTCATTTTTGAAAATTTAGGAATGTGATTATTTTTCTGAATCATTTTTCAGCATTTCTAATGTTACTATATAGAAAAGCTACTGATCTTTTCATATATATACACACACAGTGTATGTGTGTATGTGTGTGCGTGTGTGTGTGCGTGTGTGTGTACATGTCAGAATATTCAAGGCCAAAATCCCATTTGAGTAAGTTCATTCTGTCTATATAGATCCTGGAGATCACTTAGGTTTGGTGGCAAGCACCTTACCACTAAACCATCTCTCCAACCTGAGCTATTTATTTTTGTATACTGATTTTGTGTCCTACTCTACAACAAAATATTATTTAATATACAAGAGTTTTTTAAGACTATTTATGGTTTTATAATGTAGAATCATTTATTCTTCAGAGATGATTTGATATCTTCCTTTCCTATTTGTATCTATGTTGTTTCGTCTTCTTGCCTTATTACTCTGGCTGAGATTTCTAGCACTGTATTGGATAGTGATAGTGAGCAACATTGTCTCAATCCTGATTTTATAGGATATGCTTTTATTTTTTAGAACATTCAATATATTGTTGGCTATAGTTCTGTTGTATATAGCCGACTTATGCTAATGTATAATCTTCTGAACTTGGTGCTTTAGGAATTTTATTATGAAAGGACCAAATTTGGATTTGGATAAATGATTTTTCTGTTTGTGTTGAGATGACTATGTAATTTTCATTCTTAACCTTGTTTGTTAATGTCTTATATTTATGGATTTGTATACATTACGTAGTTTCATTTCTGGACTGAATCCAAGTTGGTCATGATATATGATTTCTTAATGAATTGCTGAATACTGTTAGCAAGTATTTCACTGAAGATTTTTACATTCATTTTGATCCATGAAATTGGCTTATAGTTCTATTTTGTGTGGGTCTTCATTCAATAATTGTATCAGGAATCCTGACTTTCTTGTATGAGATTTTAAATATTTCTTCTCTTTTACACAATAGCTCAAGAAACACTATATCAATTCTTCAAATATCTGCTAGAATTCAACAGTATATTAAATCTCTTATGGGAGATTGGTTTTTTTCTATTAATCTTTCAGTAGTTTTATTCATTAATAGTCTATTTGGCAGTGGAGTGAACTTTATTGCTTTAATTTTGTTATGTTCTTTGTGTCTAGAACTCTATCATTTTCTTCTAAATTTCCTCACTTCTAGAAGAATCAAGTTTTAAAATATGAACTTCTGGATTATCCTTTTATCTGTATCATATTTTCATCTCTAGTTTAGTAAATGGTTTTATTAGTTGGTATCTTCTCTGCTTTTCCTTTGACTCTTTGGCTAAATTTGACAATTTCTTTATTCTTTCAAAGGATCAATGCATTGCTTCATTGATTTATTGTATTCTTTTCAAGTTCTCATTTATTATTTCAGCTCTGATCTCTATTCTTTACTTCCACCTATTTGTTTTTAAATTTGGTTTTTTCTTGTTTATCTAAGACTATGAAAGGTTTTATTAGATTTTGTCTTGAGATCTTTCTGATTGTTTTACATAGACCTTTATAACTATAGATTATCCCTCACTTCTTTTATTATAACTCACATATTCCTTTTAAAATATTTTTAATAATTCATTGTCATGTAATTTAGTTTGAACTAATTCACATTCAACTTCTGCCTCTACCTCCTTACAGATCTATCACCACTTTCTTTCCCCCACAAATTTCATGCCCTGTAGGGCCATCCACTGGTGTATGTATGACCTTCCTCTGGTCCCATCATTAAAGAAAACTGACTCTGCCTTTTAAGCCATTATCTTCCAATGCCTCCTTAGGGTGGAAGCTCATGAATACCTTCCTGCCTCGTGCTAGAATGTTGATTGGCTAGACCTTGTGTATACAAACACAGATGTTAATTCCTAAATACAGCAGCCTTATCCTGTCAAGAAGACACCATTTTTGCTCTGGTCCTCCATGACCTCTAGCTCTTATACTCTTTTCAACCCTTGTCCATGAAAGTCCCAGAACCTGGAAGGAGGGGTTATATACATATCCTATTTGTGGCTGAGCATTTCACTGGCACTTATTCTTTATACTTCGACAAGTTGTAAGTTTCTGCATTACCCAGTTTTCATAGCACAGTGAAACTCCTCTGATGAGGTCTGAGAGGTCCCAAAGTTAAGGTGAGACTGGGTTATGGCAGAGTTGAGGTACAGATTTTTTAAACTAGACTGGAAGTATAGTTCAGCAGCCAACTAATCAGCATGTTCCAAGTATCTTCCTGATGTAATGAAGTAATGCCACAGAGAAAATATAAATCACTGCTGAAGCAACCACAGACAAAACCACCATAAATATACATTTATAGACACCTAGATGTCTGCATGCTGCCATTCTAGTTGTAGCATTCTAGAGAACAAGCCCTGCATCTTGCCTGGGCAGCATGATAAAGCTGGCCCAAATAGTGGGAGTAAGGGTGAGTTGCCCCAACATTGTGATCATGGAAGAGCAGCCCAACCATTCATCTGCCTTCTGGTGGTATAAGCATGAGAGAGGTGTCACCTATTGCCCCTCGATGCATATAGCAAACAAGAAAGCTAGTTCAGAGGGAATGAGAGCAGGAGAGCTGGCCCCACTCCTTGCTGGCTTCAGCACTTGGGTGAACTAACTGGGACAGTGCAGGAGAGCTGGCCCTGGTGGTGTGGGTGTGAGAGAGCTGGTGGACTGATCAACTTAGCTAACACTCAAACCCAGATCTAGGGTTTTGAGATGGCCAATGCCATCATCTAACTGACATCTTGATCTGATGAAGTGTGTGGAGGGGCTGGCCCTGCAGATCTTCTAAAGCATCAGAATCTCCATGACACAGGGCAACAACAGGATATCTAATGGGAATCTGGGTGAGGATCCACTATGTGGCAGAGACCAGAGGCCTTGAACCAGACCAGTGACTCATTGCAATGAATATTTGTAAGTAAAGATATTTGGACAAAATGGTATACTCTGTGACACACCGACACACCGCGTCCTCCATGGTGAAATATTTATTTTTTATTGTTTGCTTTCATTTTTATTTTCTCTTAAAAGAGAGGATTCAAGGGCAAATGGCAGATAATAAGGGATGGAGATATGAGTGGGATTGGAGTACATGATGTAAAATTCACAAAGAATGTATAAAATTTAAATAATCCATTAACAACCAATTGTAAAAATCAACACAACTCCATTAGCTTTATGGGAATAAAGTAATAAATATAATACTGTTTAGAAATAAGATATTAGTTGATATCAATATGAACAGAAAAATAATGTAAATGAATAGCATTAGCAAAAATAGAAGAGGAGGAAGAAGAGGAAACACAAAAAGAAGAGAAAGTACCAATGCAGAAGGGAATAAATTAGCTCAATCAAGCTAAAGGTAAAATAAAGGGGGAAAACACCAAAATAGCAAAAAATCTTGTAGAAAGATGAAAGAGGATAAAGGTGAAGAAGATAGAAAAATTCATTTAAGTGAAGACAGAACAGAGATAGAGAAAAAGAGAATTAAAATTAAATATTATAACCAGGGAGTAAAAGCACACATCTACAACCCAGGCCCTCAAGAATCAAAGTCTGGGCAGTTACAAGCCCCAAGACAGTCTATAACCTGTGGTGAGAGCTTGACTAAAACAAAACCTAATCTCCAAACCAAACCAACATAAATAAAAACAAAACAAAACAAAAGCTACAACACTCCAAACAAGACAACACAGAGGAAGCCAAAGAAATTGGGTATTGAATAATATAAATATTTCAACTGCTCAGTCTAACTTACACTGTCTCTACAAAAAAAAAATGAGAGAGAGAGAGAGAGAGAGAGAGAGAGAGAGA
>NW_021604669.1:8041401-8048627 GCF_004785775.1 Grammomys surdaster
GAAGGAAGGAAAGAAGCATTGAGAAAATTATTATATTAATTAAAAATATGTCACGTGTTCTACCTTCTAATGATATCAACTGGGTAGCCAGATGTGGTAATTCTAGATTCTGGGTCTATGGAGAGTCAATAGTTTATACTTTGGGTTTATGCAGACTACCTTCTATTTGGGCTCTTTTGTTCATACATATCATAAGAGCAGTCTGTTATTTGGCTTCCTCTGTTTCCCTTTGTGTTGTTTTCCTAGCAACCAGAAGGCATGGCTTGGGAGTCAGCTGTCAGTTCTTACTGCTAGTTGAATGCCATCATGTTTCTCAGGACTGGACAGGGTAGACTGCAAGCTTCCTACCCACAGGTCATGGTGTGTAGCACTTTCACATTCATGTCGCTGTAGTTGGGGAAGCCTTGTGAGGATATAGTGACTACTGCTGCAGACACAAAATTTATCTCTTGCAAGCAGTCAGTTACCAACATTTATTTTCGCATCCAGAAGCTCAGAAAGCTAGCTTCTTTCTCCATAGTCCCAAAAGGAATTCTATTCCCCTCAACTGACCAGGCAGTTTTCACCTCTGTGTGGAGCTCTCCAAGGTTCTGATTCAAAGCTCTCATCTCTTCCTTCCTTCCTTCCTTCCTTCCTTCCTTCCTTCCTTCCTTTCTTTCCTTCTTTCTTTCTTTTTTTCTTTCTTTCTCCCTCTCTTATTACCCAAAGTCCCTGGTATTTTTGTTTTGGGTGGTTTTCTTTTCTTTTCTTTTCTTTTCTTTTCTTTTCTTTTCTTTTCTTTTGCCAACTCTCTCCTGCCATTTCATTTCTTGCCTGGTCCACTCAGGAAGGTCTTCTCTCTCTATTCTATTTCCCAATCTATCAACTCTATCTATCTATCTATCTATCTATCTATCTATCTATCTATCTATCCATCCATCCATTTATCTATTATCTACCTATCATTTTTCATTTTCCTTCCTTCCACTTCTCCCTCTTTTTCTCCCCCCTCCATCCCTCGCCCCCATATCTTCTCACAGATGAAAGGACAACACATAAATTCTGGGGCTTTGATTTTGCCTGGATCATTTACCCCAGTCCTTACATCCTGCAGTTGGCATCATCCAAACTGGGCACTCTACCATCTGCAGTGGATTTTCTCTTCCTCTGTCATGCTTACCAGAAAATTCCGTTTAAAAAACATGATTCTATCTGCCTAAGACTGAAACTTCTGTGCCTTTCCAATCTCATCCCCTCAAAAGAGGTAGTTCCTCTTCAGTGGTCTCTAGTTTGCTTCCCATAGATGTCCCAACTGTATGGTAATAGTTCACTGTCTTGTCACATCCCTTTTGAACAGACATTATTGTACTTTCAGGTAACAAATAAATGGGATAAAAATGGATAGGTCATCTCCCTAGATCTGTAGAAATAACATATATAGGTATACAGAGGGGGTAAACACCAGGGACTTCTATACATAGTACAGGACTGGGAGTCTGAGCATGTGGGAATACAAAAGAGGAACACAGGAAAATTGAATGTGCCATTACTCCAAGTAGCACTCCAGGTAGGTCTGAGTATTACCAAGTTTTCCTGGATTGGAAATCACTGCTTCTGCATGTAAACTAAACTGGTAGACAGTCATAGACCTTTAAATGCTTTACAGAGGTTAACATTTCTACATGTGAGGAAACTCACTCACCTGGCTCTTCAGAAAAGAGAGCAAGCATGAGTTGAATTTTTCATTTTCAACCAATAGCCTTCTCTGCACCAAGAACCAGGTCACGTATTTGATGGGATGGTATTCTGAGGGAATATAATGATTAAATCAAAGCCTTTCTGGCCTGGGGTCTTTCAGAGCTAAGACCTTGGATAACATGAAGGCCTTGGATAACAGTATAATTTTATGAATGCTACATTCTACTTTTCAGTCTCAAAATCCTCATATATAAAATAGGGTTTATAATGCCAATTTATAGGGTATAGGGATTAAGTGTACTTAGAGATACTGGCACACAGTAAGCACTTAATGTAGCATTGATGTTCCCCATGGGCTCATACATTTGAACACTTGGTCTCCAGTTGGTGATGCTTTCTGGGAAGATTTTGGAGGTATAGGTTATAGAAGAACATCACTGGTGTTGTGCTTTGAGATCTCATTACCTCACTATACTTTCAGTTTGCTGTCTCTGCTTCATGCTTGTGGTTGAAATGTGATCTCTCAGCTTACTGATCCTACACCCATGCTTACTGTTTGCTGCCAGAGTTGTGAAATATAATGCAGTGAGGGGATAACTGGTGGGCCCATGCCAAGGTGACCCCATGAGAAATTATGTCATGCAACAGATTTGGTATAAATGCTTATTTGGGGGAAGAGAGGGGAGTGAGACAAGTAGACATGTAGACAGGCAGACAGACAGGAACAGAGTCACGAAGGCAGAGGGTGGGGCAGAGAAGTACAAAAAAGGGAGAAAAAGAGAGAGATAGGGTACCAAGCTGTCCCTGTATATGCTGTCTGTACCTGTTGGCAGCAGGTAGTGGTGACAGATAACGATGTCAACTGTTGCTAGGTCTCTGGGAGAAGCCTAGTGGAATCACCTAGAAGCTAACAGCCAGGCCTCTCTGCCATGATGAACACTTATCCTTCTGGAACAATAAGCCAAAATAAGCCCTTGCGTGAGTTGCCTTTAGTCAGGGCATTTCATCACATCAACCGAAGAGTTACTAACATAACTATAAACATGGTGGTGCTGATAATGACAGAGATGATGATAATAATTTTGGTGGTGGTGGTGGTAGTTTTGGTGGCGGCGGTGGTGGTGATTCTTGCTAAGTTAATGCAAAGATGGAGAATAAAAATTAATATAAAGAATTAAAAAGAATAAATTGAACTAAATAGAATACAAAAATAAAACAATTGCACTGGGTCACTCAACCAATAACAAAGGAAGAACTAGAAAGTAACAGAAGATCCCTATGTAAACTTATTTACATGGAAGATTCTCTGCATGTGTTTTCTTCATTAAGTGGTGCGGGGTCAAGCGTGTTTCTGTATGGAGTAATGAAATTTAACTCCAGCCATATGCAAAACTTCACATCTGGAACATGGCTGTCATGTACAGAGGTTAAAAAAAATAACAGCCAAATTAAAATAGTTCTACAATATTCTTGAGTTAACTTGATCTTGAATGGATGAACAAGCCCCATTGAGGTATGTCTTAATAGTGACTAAGACCAGGTATCTTGTTAACATGGTGAATATAGATACTTAACCTTATTTCCCTCAGTTCATGAAGTATATTCTCCTGACCCCCTTATTTGAGGTACTAACCTGGGCAACTTTGGGGTGAACCTTGGCAGGAAATTCACCTTCTGTGCCCCATACTTGACTCTCTGGGTTGAATATATGTCAGAGATTCTTGTGAGTCTGCCAGTGCAGGAAATGAATAATTCCAATATGTGCTTTGGAGGCCATTCCCCCTATAAACTTCAACTTAGAGCCTATATTCAGGGCACAGTTCATTCCCGTATGGGCCTTCTCTAGAAAAATAGCATTTACAGAGATGAAGAGATTCTTTTCCTTCCCACATGGCTATGATGATCTTTTTGTATCTCCATATGTCAGGACCTGGAATTACAGAAGTAGAGTGTTCACATGACACCTAGACCTGGACCATCTCAAGAGGAGAATTATGACTGTCTTAGTTAGGTTTCACTGCTGTGAAGAGGCACCATGACCATGGCAATTCTTATAAAATAAAATATTTAATTAGGCCTGGCTTACACTTTCAGAGGTTCAGTACATTGTCATTAGTATGGGAAGCACGGCAACTTTTAGGCAGACATGGTGCTGGGGAAGCTGGTAGTTCTACATCTTCATCCATAGACATTCAGAAGGAGAGTTGGCTTTCCACACTGTGCAGAGCCTGAATATAGGAGCCTCAAAGCTGACCCCCACAGTGACACACTTCGTCTAACATGGCCTCCTCCAATAAGGCCACACATCCTACTAGTACCAGTTCCCATGGGCCAAGCATATTCAAACCATCACAGTGACTCTTATGACCTGAGAATTGAGGCCAAAGTGCTCAATACTCTCTCCTAACAATTCTATGCACTTCTGAGGCCCTCATTTTATAGATAAACAAACTGGGCAGAGGACACATTACTGATCTAGAAATCACCCAACAGATAGTCATGGGAGCCAAGATTTCAGTGCACAGACCACATGAAAAACAGATAACAAGGATCTTGGTTATCACAGCAAAAATAATAAAAGGTTCAAGTTTTTCCTACACAACTAAGAAAAGAAAAAAGACTTCTCAGAAGCCTAGGTGAATAGGAATCTTCTCACTTCCCTGTGCACTCTCCTTTCTTAGGTCTGCTTAGAGCTCCTACAAAATACTCTGTAGAAAAGGCTTGTAATTCTGCCTGGCTTTTTAATTAGATGAGATGAAGTATGTTCCATGAACCAACAGTGTTAACTAAGCTAGGAATGGTTGCTTTAATTTGCCTTTCTTTTTAGGGAAAACTTGTTAAAGTATGACTTTAAATATATTCTTCTATTAAAAATGACAACTCACAGAAAAGGAATCTCAGCAGCACTGTTTCATGACACATTTAGTTAAGTAAGTCTAGTCTAATTCTGTAAATTGATAATAATGATAACTAGCCTTTGTTAGGTATCTACTGTATGACCTTTAGTTTTTCAAGCCAATGCTGAGTACTGGTTGAGTTTCAGGCTAAGAATACAGCAATCAGTAAAAATGACAAAGTCTCTGTTCTTATGGAATTTGTATTCTAATGTAAGAAAAAAGGATAAGCAAACAGATGAATAAAGAAAGCAACCAAATGCTGTATAAGGTCTAAAGAAAGAAGAGAAGAAAGTGAAAGAAGCATGGGAGGGCCAATGTTGCTTCTGTGGTTAGGAGTCTCTCAAGCATAGACCTCAGTGCTGTCATTGTCAAAAGAGAATTCCTGGGGAAGGGGGACTAAGAACACTGAGGGACAGATAGATGTGAAGGCCCTGTATGAGAATAAAGTAAAGCACTTAGACATTGACCGGGAGGCCATGTATCTAGATAGGAAGAAACAAGGGGAGAGAGAGAGAGAGACAGAGACAGAGAGAGGGTGGGGGGAAGAGGAAGGAGGAGGAGGAAGAGGAGGAGGAGGAGGAGGAGGGAGGGAGGGAAGGAGGGAGGGGGGAGAGAATGTGGCCAGGGGCTAGGGTTGTTGGGGCCATACCTCTCACTCCAAACTCGTTATTGTTCTTGGAAAGAATGCAGAAGTCAGTGAGAAAGGATACTGAAAGACAGGATGGATGAAAACAGTAAATAAGACATTTCCAAAATGTCTATCATATAGTGAGGAGAAAAGCCAAGGGAAAATGAATTTGTGACAACAGTCCAGAGGCATTGTGGGCTTAAGGGTGGAAGTGATAGCTAGGAACTGATACTAGATTCTGAATTTCCTTTTCCTTCCTTCCTTCCTTCCTTCCTTCCTTCCTTCCTTCCTTCCTTCCTTCCTTTCTTCCTGGGGCATAAGTAACCGGCAAGTTCAAGCTTGAGCATCAAAGGAAATGATCTTTACTGCATACAGATGAGGTCCAGAGTTCAGAGCAGAAAACATGGTAAGTAGTATTAGACTATCCTTCCAACATATAGAACGGGTGCTAGTGACCACACCAACAGAGAAGGAGACTCACTTACAGAGGTCACAGACAGCATTGGAGATCACCCAGCTAATGACTCAGCATCAGAGCCAATTTGGAAGGCATCTTTTGATACTCAGTGCATGACAGTTCGACTGCCAGTTTCAGATATAAGGAGAAAATTCTCATGTGAATCTCTGATTTAAGAGAAAAAGAAATTGTAGCTCAGTTGATTTTTTTTCTCTGTCTAAACTCAGATCTAGAGCCAGCTGGCCTCCTACTCATTTGAAAAAAATTAAAATCCCATTTTCAGACAGTCTTTCCTTAGCTTAAAAAGAAGTCACGCTTCACAGTCCACTCAACAGAGAGTTGCTTTTGGCAGGGGTGCCAAGAAATGATGTCATTCTCTGAGGACAGGGAAAGCCCTGGGTATACCTTTGATTTCCCCTTCAAACTCAGTGTATCTGGGTGCCTCTACCTACTGCACCATGCAGCTTAAATGGTGCAGCATTTTCAGACATATTTTTGAAGTGCAGCAAGACCATAATATTTGTCTATGCCCTATGATCACCTATCCCTCAGGAAAATATGAAAATATTTCCTGATGGTGGGGATGGTTTTACTGGCTTTAATTATAATGCTGTAATCTTTCAAATCATCTAATATCTCAAGGGAGAAATTATTAAGTAGATTGTACACATCAATAATTAATTTTTGAAAGATTGCTTTCGTCGGAAATGGTCCTTTAAAAATGTTTGGTTTCCCCCCTGAGGACTATTGATCATGGTTAGTAAAGGTGCCATCCAAGTTTCCAAAGGAGAGAAGTAACCAGTAGTCCTACCAGGTACAGTATCTATAAGCCACCATCATGGCACAATAATCCTAGGGGCTTATTACCATGGCAATAGACCTGTTTTGTAATCAACAGTGATCTATCTGTACTGGGGTTCACTCAACAAGAAGAAAAATCATGATATGTACTGGAAACCTAGCTTCCTACCAGCTAGTGTGGTCATGGATCTTGTAATGTAACCTACAACTGACAGTCCAACAAACTAGTACAGTCCCTAACTACAGGATAAGTACTTATCTCCCAGATAAGTATAGTTCTCGCCTCTCATCAAGGAGAATTGTTTTTGCAACAGATTGAAACCGTAAGAGAAAACCACAACTGATTCAAATGAAGACTTGTGGAGCCCAGTCCCAACACATACATCTACAAAACAGCAAGAGTACTTGAGGCTCAGGGATCATTGTGAAAGAGAGGAGAAATATTGGAAGAGCCAGAGGAACAGAAAGTTTGTTGTGAGTTGTGTTTCCTAAAAATGCTAGAAGCTGCACCCATCACATCTCCCATCATGGCTAAATAAACATGACTTGAACTAATAGGACATTTGTAGTTATGCTAAGGTGGATGGGGGAAAGTTTACAAGGCATTAACCCCAAAGTACTACAGATAACTAAGAATTGCTGAGATTGAGAAAAATAACACAGGGAAGAACACTACTGGTTATCCAATACCAAGAGGGAAACACACACACACACACACACACACACACACACACACACACACACACACATATATATATATATATAT
>NW_021604669.1:8053627-8066827 GCF_004785775.1 Grammomys surdaster
CAACCGAATACAAGAGATAGAAGAGAGAATCTCAAATGCAGAAGATATGGTGGAAAATATTGACACAGTTGTCAAAGAAAATGAAAAAAGCAAAAAACTCCTAACTCAAAACATCCAGGAAATTCAGGACACAATGAGAAGACCAAACCTAAGGATAATAGGTATAGATGAGAATGAAGATTCCCAACTTAAAGGGCCAGTAAATATCTTCAACAAAATCATTGAGGAAAATTTCCCTAACCTAAAGAACAAGATGCCCATAAACATACAAGAAGCCTACAGAACACCAAATAGACTAGACCAGAAAAGAAATACCTCCCGTCACATAATAATCAAAACATCAGATGCACAAAACAAAGAAAAAATACTAAAAGCAGTAAGGGAAAAAGGTCAAGTAACATATAAAAGCAGACCTATAAGAATTACACCAGACTTCTCACCAGAGACTATAAAAGCCAGAAGAGCCTGGACGGACATCATACAGACCCTAAGAGAACACAATTGCCAGCCCAGATTACTATACCCAGCAAAACTCTCAATCAATATAGATGGTGAAACCAAGATATTCCATGACAAAACCAAATTTGCACAATATCTTCCCACAAACCCAGCACTTCAAAGGATAATGGATGGAAAACGCCAACACAAGGAGGGAAACTACAACCTAGAAAAAGCAAGGAAGTAATCTTCCAACAACCCCAAAAGAAGATAACTATACAAACATAACTTTACCTCTAATAACAAAAATAACAGGAAGCCACAATCATTTTTCCTTAATATCTCTTAACATCAATGGTCTCAATTCCCCAATAAAAAGACGCAGACTAGCAGACTGGATACACAAACAAGACCCAGAATTTTGCTGCATACAAGAAACACACCTCAGTGACAAAGACAGACACTACCTCAGAATAAAAGGGTGGAAAACAATTTTCCAAGCCAATGGCCCCAAGAAACAAGCTGGAGTAGCCATTCTAATATCAAATAAAATCGACTTCCATCCAAAATTAATCAAAAAAGATAAGGAAGGACACTTCATACTCATCAAAGGAAAAAGCTACCAAGGTGAACTCTCAATTCTGAACATCTATGCCCCAAATGCAAGGGCACCTACATACATAAAAGAAACTTTACTAAAGCTCAAAACACGCATTACACCTCACACAATAATAGTGGGGGATTTCAACACCCCACTCTCAGCAATGGACAGATCATGGAAACAGAAACTAAACCGAGACACTTTGACATTAACAGAAGTTATGAACCGAATGGACTTAACAGACATCTATAGAACATTTCATCCTAAAACAAAAGAATATACCTTTTTCTCAGCACCTCATGGTACCTTCTCCAAAATAGACCATATAATTGGTCACAAAACAAGCCTCTACAGATACAAAAAGATTGAAATAATCCCTTGCCTCTTATCAGATCACCATGGAATAAGACTGGTCTTTAATAATGACAAAACCAATGGAAAACCCATGTGCACATGGAAACTGAACAACTCTCTACTCAATGATGACTTGGTCAAGGAAGAAATAAAGAAAGAAATTAAAGACTTTTTAGATTTCAATGAAAATGAGGACACATCATACCAAAACTTGTGGGACTCCATGAAGGCAGTGCTAAGAGGAAAACTCATAGCTCTAAGTGCCTACAAAAAGAAACTGGAAAGAGCACACACTAACAAGTTGACTGCACAACTAAAAGCCCTAGAACAAAAAGAAGCAAATACACCCAGGAGGAGTAGAAGGCAGGAAATAATCAAACTCATGGCTGAAATCAACCAAATAGAAACTGAAAGAACAATACAAAATATCAATAAAACCAGGAGTTGGTTCTTTGAGAAAATCAACAAGATAGATAAACCGTTAGCCAGATTAACCAGAGGGCACAGAGAGAGTATCCAAATTAATAAAATCAGAACTGAAAAGGGAGACATAACAACAGAAACGGAAGAAATTAAAAAAATCATCAGATCCTACTACAAAGGTCTATACTCAACAAAACTGGAAAACCTGGATGAAATGGACAATTTCCTAGACAGATACCAGGTACCAAAATTAAACCAGGAGCAGATAAACCATCTAAATAGTCCCATAACCCCTCAGGAAATAGCAGCAGTCATTAAAAGTCTCCCCACTAAAAAAAGCCCAGGACCAGATGGTTTTAGTGCTGAATTCTATCAGACCTTCAAGGAAGACCTAATACCAATTCTCTTCAAACTATTCCACAAAATAGAGACAGAAGGAACACTACCCAATTCGTTCTATGAAGCTACAATTACACTCATTCCCAAACCCCACAAGGACCCAACAAAGAAAGAGAACTTCAGACCAATCTCCCTTATGAACATCGATGCAAAAATACTCAATAAAATTCTAGCAAACCGAATCCAAGACCACATCAAAACAATCATCCATCATGATCAAGTAGGTTTTATCCCAGGAATGCAGGGATGGTTCAATATTCGGAAATCCATCAATGTAATCCACTATATAAACAAACTTAAAGAAAAAAACCATATGATTATCTCACTAGATGCTGAGAAAGCATTTGACAAAATTCAACATCCCTTCATGATAAAAGTCTTGGAAAGATCAGGAATTCAAGGCCCCTACCTAAACATAGTAAAAGCAATTTACAGCAAACCAGTAACCAACATCAAGCTAAATGGAGAGAAACTTGAAGCAATCCCACTAAGATCAGGGACTAGACAAGGCTGCCCACTCTCCCCCTACCTATTCAATATAGTACTGGAAGTCCTAGCCAGAGCAATTAGACAACAAAAAGAAGTCAAAGGGATACAAATAGGAAAGGAAGAAGTCAAAATATCGCTATTTGCAGATGATATGATAGTATACTTAAGTGACCCCCAAACTTCCACCAGAGAACTCCTAAACCTGATAAACAACTTCAGCAAAGTGGCTGGTTATAAAATCAACTCAAACAAATCAGTAGCCTTCCTCTACATGAAAGATAAACAGACTGAAAAAGAAATTAGGGAAATGACACCCTTCACAATAGTCGCAAATAATATGAAATACCTTGGTGTGAATCTAACCAAGCAAGTGAAAGACCTGTATGACAAGAACTTCAAGTCTCTGAAGAAAGAAATTGAAGAAGATCTCAGAAGATGGAAAGATCTCCCATGCTCATGGATTGGCAGGATTAATATAATAAAAATGGCCATCTTGCCAAAAGCAATC
This sequence comes from Grammomys surdaster, assembly GCF_004785775.1. Taxonomy (NCBI): domain Eukaryota; kingdom Metazoa; phylum Chordata; class Mammalia; order Rodentia; family Muridae; genus Grammomys; species Grammomys surdaster. The sequence goes on from NW_021604669.1 coordinate 8,056,840, forward strand.
TACAGATTCAATGCAATCCCCATTAAAATCCCAACTCAATTCTTCACAGAGTTAGAAAAGGAAATTCTCAAATTCATATGGAATAACAAAAAACCTAGGATAGCGAAAACTATTCTCAACAATAAAAGAACTTCGGGAGGAATTACCATCCCTGACCTCAAGCTGTACTACAGAGCAATAGTGATAAAAACTACCTGGTATTGGTACAGAGACAGGCAGGAAGATCAATGGAATAGAATTGAAGACCCAGAAATGAACCCACACTCCTATGGTCACTTGATCTTTGACAAAGGAGCTAAAACTGTCCAGTGGAAAAAGGACAGCATTTTCAACAAATGGTGCTGGTTCAACTGGAGGACAACATGTAGAAGAATGAAAATTGATCCATTCTTATCCCCTTGTACAAAGCTCAAATCTAAGTGGATAAAGGACCTCCACATAAAACCAGATACACTGAAACTAATAGAAGAGAAGGTGGGGAAAAGCCTCGAATACTTGGGCACAGGGGAAAAGTTCCTGAACAGAACTCCAATGGCATATGCTCTAAGATCGAGAATTGACAAATGGGACTTCATAAAATTGCAAAGTTTCTGTAAGGCAAAGGACACTGTCAATAGGACAAAACGACAACCAACAAATTGGGAAAAGATCTTTACCAATCCTTCATCTGATAGAGGGCTAATATCCAATATATACAAAGAACTCAAGAAATTAGACTCCAGGCAACCAAATTACCCTATTAAAAAATGGGGTATAGAGCTTAACAAAGAATTTTCAACAGAAGAAACTCGAATGGCCTAGAAGCACCTAAAGAAATGCTCGGCATCCTTAGTCGTCAGGGAAATGCAAATCAAAACAACCCTGAGATTCCATCTCACACCAGTCAGAATGGCTAAGATTAAAAACTCAGGTGATAGTAGATGCTGGCGAGGGTGTGGAGAAAGAGGAACACTCCTCCATTGTTGGTGGGACTGCAAGATGGTGCAACCACTTTGGAAATCAGTGTGGCGGTTCCTCAGAAAATTGGACATAGCATTACCTGAGGATCCAGCTATACCACTCCTAGGCATATACCCAGAAGGTGCTCGAACATATAATAAGGACATATGCTCAACTATGTTCATAGCAGCCTTATTTATAATAGCCAGGAGCTGGAAAGAACCCAGATGTCCTTCAACTGAGGAATGGATTAAAAAAATGTGGTATATTTACACAATGGAGTATTACTCAGCTATTAAAAACAATGAATTTGAGAGGTTCCTAGGTAAATGGATGGAACTAGAAATTATCATCCTGAGTGAGGTAAGCCAATCACAAAAGAACAAACATGGTATTCACTCACTGATTATTGGATATTAGCCCAGAACCTTAAAATGCCCAAGATGCAACTCACAGGCCACATGAAGTCCATAAAGAAGGAAGACCAAGTGGGGGTGATTCGGTCCTTCTTAGAAGGAGCAACAAAATACTCAAGGGAGCAAATATGGAGACAAAGCGAGGGACAAAAACTGAAGGAGGGGCCGTCTGAAGACCTTTCCACCTGAGTATCCATCCCATGTGCAGTCACCAAAGGTAGGTGCTGATGTGGAAGTCAGGAAGTGCATGCTGATAAGAGCCTGATATGGATGTCTCCTCAGAGGTCTTCAAGAGTCTGACATATTCAGAGGCAGATGCTCACAACTAGCCATTGAAGTGATTATGGGGTTCTCAATGGAGGAGTTAGAGTGAAGACTGAAGGAGCTGAAAGGATTTGTGGCCCCATGAGGAGAGCAACAATACCAACCAACCACAGCTCCCAGGGTCTAAACCACCAGCCTGGGAGCACTTATGGAGGGATCCAGGGCCTTAGCTGAATATATAAGAGTGGAGGGCCCTGCTGGGCACAGGTGGAAGATGAGATCCTTGACCTCATGAAGGCTGGACGCCCCAGGGGGTGGGAGTTTTGAGGGTGGGGAGGTGGGAGTGGGGGGGTAGATAGAGGTTACATCCACAAAGAAGAAGGAGGAGGTGTGAGGGGATTGGGGGTTCCTGGGTGGGTGGGGGATGGGGTAAGGGGACAACATATGAAATGTAAATAAAACATCCAATAAAAAAAACAAAAAACAAAAAAACAAAAAAAAAACAAAAAAACAAAAAAAAAAAAAAAGAATTACATACATACATGTAAAAACATAAAAAAGAAGTCATGAATTTGAATGAGAGCTGGATGGGAAAATACATGGGACAGGTGAAGGTGAAAGGGGGAAGAGAAAAGTATTGTCATTATATTATAATCTCAAAATATATTTAAAATGTTAAGCTTCATAGGCATAATGAAGCGTTATAGTTTTGTATAGTCCTGTTTTTATTTTGTATTTTAATTTTGTGTTCATGATGAGATTGTAATTTAATCATACTTCTTCTGCCTTCCATTTCCTCCCTCCAAACCCTCCCATAGACCTCTCCCAGATCTCCAAAGAAGGCCACCACTCCCAACCCCAGTTTTAATCAGTTGTCTCTAGTTCTTTGTGTAAGACTAAATCTTCATGGGCTTTTCTTTGTTTAGTTCATGTTTGAGAGTTCATGTTGGTGAGACTTTACAGATACAGCTACTGATGCTACTCATGGAACCAGAAGGTATAGTGCAAGCCTCCAAAGGGTGAAGGCAACCAACTGTCCGATCTAGCTATGATGTCTATGAACCACATCAACAGTAAGCATGGAATGACAACCCTACAATAGTGGCACACATACCATGGTAGTAACTAATAGCTCTATAATTGGACTTAGGACCCATTTCACAAGACAGGTATCATTTCTAGTACTAGAAACCTAACTACTCAGTGTTAGTGAAATCATGGTTATTAAAGAAGTATCTACAACCACTATTTTACTTACCAGCATAATTCTTAACGATATATTTTTGTATAGTCTAAATCTCTATTCTGTGATTTTAAAAAAATCATTGCTTTACTGATGGGGTACATAGATTAGAGCTTTGATGAAGGTTAAGATTAGGGCTATTAGAGGTTTGATGAAGCCTTGCTTTCTTTTTCTGGAATGAAACCCAGGTTCACACCTGAAAGACAAAAGAGTATAAGAGGTTCTTTTTCTAAATGAGCACTTCCATATGGTCTTGGTGAGCTGAGCAGTAACATTTCAGTGGAAGAGATTCTCCCACTGCCTCCTCATGCAGTTCCCATATGTAGCAGTATCCTACAAAAAGGAGGAATCCCAGGACAACAGAAGAGCTTCCCTAGAGATGCAGGAGAACGGAGTGGGAGATGGCTCAACCTAATAAACTGCTTGGTTTGCAAATACAAAGACCTGAGCTCTACCATCAGAACCTATATTAAGCAGTTGGGCTTTTTATATATGTGATGGCATATGATTTCAATTCCAGCTTTAGGGAAGCAGACACAATCAGATTTTGGTGACTCAGGGTTCAGGCAGTTTAACCTACTTGGAACTTTCCAGGTCAGTGAGAGACTCAACCTCAAAAAAAAGGTAGAATGGAATGAACGGAACTTGAGAAAAGAAAAATACTTAAGGGTATTTCTTACCTCTTAAACTCCACAAACACAAACATCCATACCTACATGTACATTCATACATACCTTCAAAATACACAGGGCTTGGGGAGAGAGGAGGGGAGGGTTCACAGAAGTAATGTTCTTTCATTCTCATCCTAATCATTTCCATATTGCAGGAAACAGAGGGTGGTAGAATTTTCCCTTCCTCTAAACTAAAGTGAAGAGGGGGTAAGAGAAACGGTCACAAGAATAAGCAATCACCAGCACAAGGAAAAACTGATTCCCCACTGTTGTCCCTTCTTGTCTGCCATATTTGTTGTTCTGCTCCAAAATGACTGAATGTGGATTTATGGGACTTGTGAGAGACTATTTGATGGGGTTTTGTAAATCTAAGTTCCTCAAGACAAGATCGGGCCTGACCATGACTGTTCAGCTGAGAGCTGAGTTCAGGGGTCAGAAAAAGAGGCATATCCCACAACCCAATGGGAGGAGTATCAAAGAATGTATGAATCTTTACAAGAGTTCATCTTCTGCTTGCTCATAGAGTGTTCATACACTGAGTAGAGTCATTTTTTTCCACTTTGTGACTCCTTTACTTGAGATTTGGATGTTAGTTACCTGAGCCAACTCTGGATTCAGATGGCGTGCATTAGGTGTTTCATGTGTCTATCCAACCATACAGAAAAAAAGCTTTAAAAGGCTGGGTAGCTTTTTCCCTAGCTTTTACCCTAGCACACAAAGGTGATGACACAAAGAAACATACACAGACATTTCCACTCAAAAATGTCCCTTGTAGGTGTTACCTGAATGATTTAGTGTGTTCTCTATATCCCTCCAGGTAGTCAGAATGCCTATTCCCTACCCCTGGAACTACTTACAGAATCTCCCTGTAGCTCATTGCTCCTCTGTAATTTCTGCTGGCTTCTATAGGGTCATGTTCCCTGTATACACAGTTACTATTTTATTAAAGAATTAAGGACACCACAAGAAGACCTACAGAGCTAACTAACCTGAACTCATGGAACTCACAGAAACTGATCCACCAACCAAAATCCATGTAGGGACTAGACCTAGCCACACTACACGTGTGTAGTATATGTGCTGCTTAGTCATTATGTGGGTCCCCCAACAATTGGAATGGGGGCTGTTTCTGACTAGGATTTTGTTGCCTGCCTTTGGATTCCTTCCCCTAGTGGGGCTGTCTTGTCTGGCAGAAAACTGGAACAACCATCAAACTCGCCACATGTTTCCTTTCTATTTGGATTGGAGTTATGCAATGTTTTTTATTATTTCACAAAGATTTTCATGTATAGTGCATGAAACTAGATAAAATAAACCAGTACACAACAAGACAAGCTGGCATACAGAGAGACCAAAACAAGCATGTGATATAAAATTATAGATGTTTTGAAACAAATATATCATCATCATATTATAAAACAAACATGCTCAGGACCTAGTTCAAGGTCAAAGAAAGCAAGAATGATTTGCCCGTAGACCAGAAACTATAAAATTTTAGAAATGAAATTTCAGCAATTCAATTTGAAAGCACAATGGATTCTTCAACCATATGTTAAAAGAAGTTGAAAGAAAAAATTTTAAATTGAAATACGCAAAGGAATAGAAAAGGCAGAATATGCTAGAGAAGATAATGGAGCCCACAAAGTAAGAAAGATAACAAGTAGATCAATGACAACACTAAAAGAGATATGGCGTAGGGATTGTCCAAGTCTGACAAAACTGTTATGATAACTATTTAAGAATCTCTGCAAATATCAGCCAGGATAAAGAAAACTACACATCAGCACATCACCTTTAAATAGAAGAAAACAATGTGTGAAACATCATACAAACTAGAGATAAAAAGCCATCCATGTGTGGAGGCAATCCATGCTACTGAAAGAAGGCAGGGGGCAGAAAAGAGTGTATCTCTGTCCAGGAGATGATGGCTGAATTATATTTGAACTATAGTAGAATTTTGCTTGATGGGATAAAATATAAATATGGAAGCAAAGATAGTCTAGAGTTCACAGGTCAGGACCTGTGGTTCTGTAGCAGTAGAGTACAATTACATGCTGAAATGGCAACTGGAAGACATGGACAGATGATGGTCTTGAAGACATCCTTGTGAGTTTGAACTTTCTGCTAATGGTTATGAAAGAGTGAGTTGGAAGGGATGCCTCTGTACTTTAAAGTGCTTGCTTCTCTTGGGGGAAACACAAGTTCGGCCACCAATGATCACATCAGTGGCCTGGAACTAACTGTCTGTCCATCTCCAGGAGATCTGACACCATCTTCTGACTACTGTGGGCACCTGTAAATATATATGCATAATTAAAAATAAAAATCTTTTAAAACTTTTATAAAAGTAGTGAAGTACCATCAACACTTTTAAGTAAAGGCAGTGATTCAAAAGGTTATTGCATATTTTGTCAAGGTAAGAAGCAGGTAATGGTAAAAAGAAACCCAAGACTCTTTGTAGAATTTTTTTACAGGTTGTGGAATGGTCTTCATGGCCATCCTAAAAAAACAGCTTAGGTAATCATGTGCTTTGAATTTGTGCATCTGTTTATGTGCTGTAGTGTACTTACTAACTTGCATGTGTTGAGCCAAATGTTTTATTAAATTTTTTGTGTTTATGTCTATGTATAGTTAATGAAAGTAGAAAGGAGACTTTGAGAGAAGCCAAAGAGTTCTAAAGGAAGCAGGAAAAGGCAACAAGAAAGGATAATAGAGTATATATGACCTGATAGTGTAAGGAGGGAATAATCCAAGGAATATAGGGTACCAGGACCAGCAAGGAAGAGGGAAGGGAAGGCAGTGGAAGTGGGGAATAAGAACAAAGTATAATTATACATAGAATGAAGAATGTGGAATATACAGTATACAATATAGAAGAACATAGAATATAGAATAGAATTTGGAATATAGAATACAGAACATGAAATATGAAAGATGGAATATGAAATACAGAATGTATAATGTATGATATATAATATATGATGTATGATACCTGATACATGATGTGTGATGTATGATTATGATATATAAATATAGGACATAGAATATAGACTATAAATCATAGAATTTAGAATACAGAATATAGAATATAAAATTGAATATACAATATACTACATATTATGTAACATATAACATGCAACATACATACAATATACATTACATATTTATCATGTATCACATCCTACATCTTATATCATATGCCACTTATCAATTATCACATATTACATATCAATCATATATCACATATATGTCGCATATCATGAATTATATATTATATATATATATTATACACTATCTAATTTATTACACATTACTTATAACAGGGTATATAATATCATGATGAAATTCATCATTTGTATACTTGCTAAAATATTAGTGTCAAGCCACAGAGATGGTACAACAGTAAAAGCACTTGCCAAGAAAGCCTGATACCTTGAGTTCAGTCCACAGAACACACATATATGGTCAGAAGGTGTGGTACGCATCTAGCACTCTTCTGGAGAGATGGGACAGAGAGATGGAAGAATTCCTCAGAAGCTCATGACCCAACTTTTCTGGAGTGTGCAGGATGACAAAGACAAGAGAGACTCTTGACCAACAAGCTAGATAATGAGAACTGACTCCCAAAAGTTGCTCTCTGACCTCCACAGGTGTACCATAGCACACAGGCACATGCCCCTCCTTCTTACAAGTAAGAAAGTAAAAATAAAACTAGGAACCCCTCAGAGTTTCACCTGGGGAGAGAGATAGCACAAGCCTTTTCCTCATCTCTCTTCCCTCCCCCGACTCTCTCTTTTTTTTTTCTTTCTCTCCCTCTCATGTTCATACCTAGCTTTTTAGTCTGGCTTACATGTATTCATCTTCTGGAAAGCCACTCAAAGGTGATAATTTCCATTAATTTCTCTGTGAAATTTTATGTTTTCCACACACCTAGACTATTTTAAAAATCTTCTCTGTAGCGGTTTCATTTTATCATAGTCTTCCGTGCAACAGCACTAGCAAGGAGTCATCTGTTGTATCAGCATCATATACTAGCCTATGAACATCTACAGGCAGGACTACCTTTATTCATTATCTAGCAGACAACCCAGCCAGAAATATTATCCCATCCTCACTGTAGGAAGAAAATTAAGAGTCAGGGATTGGGAGATGGGTAAAATAGTGTTGCACAGGTATGTGGACTAGAGATCAAACTCAGCACCCCATGTAAAAATCAGGTGGTCTGTGATAGCCTGCCTTTTTTCCAAGTGCTTAGAAGAGTGAAACAGAGGATTCCTGGAAGAAGATGACTAGATGGAATATTTGAATCCATGATTTCTGTGTTCATGTGAGACATCCTGCCTCAATATATAAAGTGAAAATCAATCCAATAAAACTTTTGACATCAATACCTGTCCTTCATTTGTAGGTACATGTGAACATGCAGACACACATACACAACAAAAAGTCAAATGAAGGGCCAATTGAACTTTGGCCTTTGAAGCTTTGACTCAGAAATGATGATGTATCTATTATGAGTTTTTAGCCAAATCAGGTCATATGGCTTCCCCTAAGTTCATAAGGTCAGGAAAGTGTGGCACTGTGATGTACCAAGAGAACTTGGAATAGTGGATGACAAAGCAGATTAGCCTTGCAGCAAATGTAGGATAGAACTATATATTTTAAGGATTAAATAATGTATGTGTAAAACATTTTGAAAAATGTGGGACATTCCTCAGGCATTACTTCTTGGCTATAGTAGAAGCATAATGGTATGGATGTTCAGATAAGGGAGACAGTAAATCAAACATGAGAAATTAGGAGATGGGTGTCTCCATATGGATGATGACAAAGGTAAAATAAGTAGGAAGTGGGCATGGGGAAGCAGGCATCCCAGTTGGCAGGGATAGCAAGTGTCAGGACCATATAGCAAAAGGCACATCTAAGGACTGACATGTGCAGTGGACCTTGAAAAGAAAGCATATGTTCATATAGAGTCTCTCTGGAAAGGTGGCAGCTGGTGAAGAACATGCCAAGTGATGCCAGGTACAGAAGCAAAGATACCCACTGTGTAAGAGCACAGAGATTTCCTGGATGCAGAGAAGCCAGACCGTAGGAGCACAGTCATGCTAGTGTGGGGTAGTGGGATGAGTCTTCATTCTCTACAGAGCTCAAAATATACCCTATATCCTGAGTTCTTTGTTCCTCGTGAAACCCAGAAAGAGCCACAGAGATGAGATCATCAGCACCATTTAAACTGCAGAAATACTCTGTCTCATGCTGTCAGGGAAGCTGTCACTATGGAAAAGAAAAGGAGAAAGTCCTCAAATTAGTGTTGAGTCTCATCCAAGAACTGTCAATATTTTTGGAAGCCCCCAGAGAACAAATGCTTTCTTGATCCTGGCGAGATATAGAGTGTTGAAAAGAGACTATCTCCAGGCTGATTGATGGTGGCCAGTCAGTGGGTGACATTAAAGACAGACAGTTGGCTGCTTGGAATGAGAACAAAATGCACCATGTATGAGCTGATAAGAACATGTGGAAAACCTTTCAGAACGTTCAAAGCAGAATGCATGTGGCATGTCTGTGTTTATGTCTGAAGCCTGGGCTTTCCTAGCTTTTGCACTAACTTGTTACAGAGAAAGATCTTAAACTATCTCCAGCTCACCTAGCTGTGGGAATCCCCAAAGGTATGCCAGTCTTGATTACTGTAGTTTCATCTGGAGTCATGCCATGCAACTCACGATGAGGAATACCTTTCTAAAGGTATGGAAAGCCTATAGCAAAGTCACAACTAGTAATAGTAAGATAATTAGCCTCCCTCTGGGACACTAATTTCTTAGATTTCTTAAACGGGAAAATTTCAGAGGCTGTGCACTGACTCACCTCTGTATCTGGCAGTGGTTCTTCTTAGTATTGAGATCTGGACGGTGGATCTGTCCCTGCTCATAATCTACTTTTCCTGATGCACTGGGGGAGTTGGTCTCCTCATCATGATTTGTTTTCTAAAAAGAAATAGGGTGGTAAACTTAGAAACAAAGGACTCAATTTCAGCTACTTCTTGGAAAACCACACTTAATGATATGTCTATGAGATGTTCCTTTAATAGGCCCATGTACTTATGATCGTTCTCTAGGGGGCAGCACTATTTAGGAAGATACTGGGAACCTTAAGAAAAAGTAACTAGTTAGGGCAAATGGGCCACTGGCAGCCAGGACTTTCAGGGGAGGTTGTCCCTATCTCTATCTATCTATCTATCTATCTATCTATCTATCTATCTATCTATCTATCTATCTTATATCTATACCTGTATCTTTATCTATATCATCTATATCTATACCTCTCTATATTATATATCAATCTTCTATATAGTATCTATCTATATCTACATCATCTCTCATCTCTCTCTATTTCTTCTCTCTTTGTGTGTGTGTGTGTGTGTGTGTGTGTGTGTGTGTGTGTGTGTGTGTGTGTGT